>NC_042495.1:34602123-34605976 GCF_005508785.2 Acyrthosiphon pisum | reverse complement strand
ATTAAAATATAATAAAAAGCCTGTCATTTTCTAGATAATAATCTTACCTTTAAATTTTATGAGAGGTCAATTGGCAGTAATTTTTAAAATAACAGATATAAACATGTTCTGCTGAGCGTAAAAGTTGCTGTGTTACGAACTTGTAAGACAGAGACAACAAATGTCACTGTAACGTCCCCTTAATTAGTTTAAAGAGTGAGTATATATTTTTATTTGTATAAACAATATTAGTACAATTGTACTAATTATAGGAGATGTAATAATAGTATGTTACTTACTTTCCCATGAAACTATATTTGTAATCAATGTTTTTTAACTTATTAGATTGAATATATTGATTTAAACGTGATTTGGCATTATCAATTGTCCAATTACCATGCACAGCAGCATTTACATCTAAACTTTCTGCCTATTAATACAATTAAAAAAATAAAAATATATTAACAAATAGTTATAATTAAAAGTAAAAACGATTTTACCTCTTCAACTTTATTTTCGTCATTCAAAAAATCTTTAAACTGAAAATTTGTCTTCCCAATTGGTCGATAAGCTTCACCGAGCATATTTGGAGTTTGGCCTTGTTGATACACTGATTTTGGTGGCACATTATCCATTAATCTTTGGGATGCGTTAACCATGGAATCATTTGAAGCAGGACCAGAAAAACAATTCTAATAAAACCCATACTTCAGTATAATAACAATAACTTTAACATATTAGATTAATGAACTTACAGATGGTAACGAATCAGTAGAGACCAATCCCTGCCTTGTCAAGTATAAAAGATAGTCTTTTGATGCATTTCCTTGAGCATCTTTTTTATTAGTTGAATTTCCTACACCTACATAGTTATGTCCACCAACAGTAACTTCACATATAAACCGTAGATTAAACTTTGAACCTAGAATAAAATATTCAGTTTCTATAATTTGTTATAAAGTATAAACATTATGTGATAATTGTTAATTTATTTTCTGGCTATCATACTCTTGTAAAATCCCAAAAGGTGTTACAAAAATCATCTCACCCATCTATAACAATGTGAGCAAGATTTATTGTATTTATATTCTATACTCAATAGCAAAAAGAAAACATAAATATCACAAAATAAGATTAAACATTGCAAATTTTCTACTAATAAAAAATTCATCAATTTTACCGGCTTGCTTTATTTCAAACTGTGGTTCCAAATTATTTTTTGCACACCATTCATGTAGAAAAGCTTTTGGATTAGCCATTCTGAGGCGTATTTCTTAGGTAATTGTTCCTTATAATACGATATAATAAGTAATAACTAATGCGGCAAGTAATAACTAATACCTACTTAACAAATAACAAATTCACGTTAATAGTTGTGTATGTTGTTATGTATAAAGGTATCAGTTATGTTATTAGATAATAAAAAACATTTTTAAATTTTATTTTAGGTTGTGTACTTGTGTTATTATTTGTATTGCGTCATAGTATGATAGTACAATCACTTAATCTGTGGTACAATCATACCATCTGTGGGTTCAATGTGGTACAATCAAAATGTACACTCTTAGATCATATTATTACACTTTGTGGAGTTCAAACCACAATTAAAGAGATATTATATCTTTAATCGTCGTTCAAACACAGTATACACGAATTCGGAATTATAACTTATTTTAGTTAAAATGTAACTTAAAAGCAAAAACTTAAATAGGTTCGTGTTAAAAAGAATACTAATTTTAATAATAATTAATATTATAATTATGAAGAGTATATTATTATAGAATAAGGCGACAACACTCCGACACTCGTACGCCGTACGGCCCGATAAAAAAACGTCCGATTTCCGAACTCCGAACATGACGATAAAACTTCGTCATGGTCCCGAAATTAGAAGTACAATTAAACGGCCACAGGTTGAGCTGCGATCGCTAGGGTTGCTATTTTAACCCGCCTAGTATAGGGATAATTCATGTTTTTTGCGTTTTTGGGAAAATATATGCATTATTGAAAACCATGACCCTTTTAAAATTGTATAGCTAGCAGGATTATGAATTTATACAGGTGTATAATATGTGTATATTTCATAAATATTATTTTATTATTGTGTGAATTGTAAATTATAAAATTCATTAACATTTAACACTTGTTTATACTCTATATTATCTAGTTAATAACTAGTAGTTATATTTTATACCTATACATCTGTGTAATGTATTCGCAGTAGGTCTGAATTCATCGTTTTATACATAGATATGTAATGCTACACTCAAATTTATTTATTTAGAATGTGTTATAATGAGTGTTTATGAAATTTTCACATAATATGCGCATGCATAGTATCAGCGGCGTACACTAAAGGGCTGAAGCCCCCCCCACTTGCTGGTATTCTTATTACTTATCTTAAAAAATATATATCAAGTTTCAACTGTCGTCAACTAGTTAGTAAGGAAGACGTAATCCAAGGTGGATTAATATCAAGGCCGTAACTGAAAACAAATTTTGGGGGGGTCCAATATTTTTTTTAATATGGGTACTATAAGAATAGAAATAAATTATATAATATACTCTTATATTATATTAGAGATTACTAGATTAGAATATTTGAGGTGGCATCCGAGTTGAAGGCTTGAAAGTTTAAAGCCGAACATATATCAGCAGAATGGCCATTTAAAAAAAATTAATAATACTGTACATAAGTATTCCTTTTAATCACAAACTAAGATATTAAATTATCATAGAAGTTCGCGTTCTGTGCTTTTAATATTATTAGCAATACGACGCTGCTATCTAGTGGTGCGTATTGTTGTAAAATTCTTTCTAACTGAAAACGCTCGACATCATAGCTGAAATCATCAACTATCGTTTATAATCGAAGAGTCTAAGACATGGCTTATTCAGTGGCTGTGGTAGTAAGGCGTTTACTGACGGCGAGTTTATATCTCACTCATAGATCTATCGATCTATGATAATATAATCTTACTTAATGATCTAAATGGCCAAAGATAAAAACAACACAATAAATAGAAAAGTCACTAGATAGTGCTTCAATTTAACTTTAGATTCTGAGCCGTGCTAGGAAGCTAGTGGTTTTTTTATGGTGCTTATTTTTTTTTATCCTGTAGACACAATTCCAACTAGAACTTTTTCCTAAGTTGTAAGACGGAGACAACACAGCAGGTGTGAAGTCATCTTAATTTCTAACGCTTTGTTTATCACCATAGAAACGAATAAAAAATAATAGCCAATATTATAATATTAATTGAATTTACAGGCTAATAATAAATAATAACAATATAAAATATCCAGACTGACAAACCGACTCCGCTCAGAATCGTTTTTCTTATACAATGATATTACATCATTGAATTCAAGTTTAATACAATCCATTATACATTGACCCTCTTGTAACCTACATACTGTACAGCAAAGCGACATCCACTTACCTGATTTTTTTCAAATATTTATATTAACTGTTGGATATTTATAAATAAATAATTATTAATAATAATATAATATTATATGCAATATGCTATGCTTTATAATGATGTAACAATAATCATAATAATATTATTATACCTATTAATACAAATATTGTTGTAATAATTACGTATATAGTATAATATAACAACAATATTTAGTAAGGTATTCTAAAATAAAACTGTTGAAACTATAAATTAAAATCAACAGTATTAAAAATATAATACAAGGTTATTATTTTATATAAAATTAGGTATTAGGTACTGTAATAGTATATTAGTATTTAGTATACCTACGTCCTACATAATACATATTATTATACTATTATATTAACAAAGTAAAAATGAAAATAATACCGTATATTATATTATGTGATGAACAGTGGCGCAATTCACAG
>NC_042495.1:34544018-34602023 GCF_005508785.2 Acyrthosiphon pisum | reverse complement strand
GGCCCCGTCGGTTTTGGGGAGACCCGAGGGCCAAGATCTCATATACGATATTCCTACTATAATAGTATAATCTATAGCATTTATTTAACATATTATTTTTTAATATAATAACAATAAATAGTAATGTATACTCTTTTGTGCTTAGAGAAATCGAATTACGAATTACTACCTTTAAGTGAAATTTGTCTAAAATTAGGTATATATAAGATATAAGTACCTATAGAACTAATAATTATTAGCTATGAAACGTGAGAAAACTATATTTTTTATAGTTATAATAGGGTATGACTGTTTTTCATTTTTATTATCAGGTAAGGGCCCCACTTCCCCAGTCTAGAAATTTTCACATAGGCCCTTTATTATCAAATTGCGCCACTGGTGATGATGTAGTCAATGACCAATGTAACACGCATTTTATAAAGTATAAAGTTGTATTATTTTTATTTAATCACTAATTAAACACTATTAATTGTTAAACCAACTACTCAATAGGTATATAAGTACATCTTGTTGACATCATATATTTTTAAAAATGTAAGTAGATATATACTATAAAAATTGGTATACTTTAAAATTAAAAAATCGTAAGTACCAAGTACTCAGATAATTAGAAATGTAGGTACTTGAAACCTGAAGGACTTTTTAATTAGAAAACAATTCTTTTATAATTATATAGGTACCTGCTTCCCTGTTTTAATTCTAAGTATGAAATTTGATTTTAATATTATGTCAGAAGCGGCAAGAAATAAGTGGAATTAGTTTAAATACAATATTATGCATTAGATTAGATATGTTAATAATTGCGATATAAAAGCAAACTATGCGTCCATGCTACCAAATATGAATTTAATTATGTAATAATAATAATAAAATATCCTTTAATACCTAAAACCTTAAATATAATTAATAATTGAAATACACAATATACCTTCTAATAAATTAAGTTGGATCTTGATTCACAAATCACAAATAAAGGTGTTTGATATCAATAATTTAAAATTATAATTAACTATATACAAATACCCCATTGCCAATAGGCTACATATTTTATTCATATTATTATTGTTTTTATTAATCTGAATCATTAAATAATTTTTCCATTTTAAATACTCAATTGCCAATCATCGTGTGTAAGTTGTAGTGAAATAGTGAATCGGTAAATATAATTCATGCTTATTATACGAATACAAACGAAGAAATGCGTTTATATCATGTAATTACTTTTATCTGCGTATTAAAATGTTTATAGTTTCACGCAGTCGATGGTAAATTAAAATGATAAATGACTGTTAATCGTCGATAAAAATTGTATGACTTTATGTTTTGAATCTATTAATCTGTATGATATTGAGTAATGGGCATTGTAGTTTATTATTATTAGCTGAATACTATAACCAATACTTCCATTACCAAAGTTCTAAGTTCCAAGTAAGGCTTTTCTCTATAGGCTTTTCTCTATATAAGAATTATCGAAATTATTATTAGGTATTTAAAAAACAGTTGTCTTTTTTTCCACCTAAGGTCTGAATGAAGAATATACAATAGGTGCAGGCTTGCAGCTATTGTATATTTGTTATAAGTAGTCGCTTTATATATTTCATAAATAATATTCGTCCATTTCATTTATAAGTGATGCCAAGCGCGTTTTTTGTCGTCGCCATCCCAAATTGACAAACCACCGTAATAAATTATTGTTATTTATTTCCATTGGTAAAAATAATAAGTTACCTATAATATACATTATACACCTACTCTATTTACATAAAAATATAAAGACGTGAAACTTAATTCTAGAATAACCGTGCGCAGTTCTCTTGTCGTCAAGACATACGATTAATGCCAAATTAGAGGCATGCTCAGGAATATTCAATCGTGATGGGCAGGCCTGACCCTGACGAGAGCGGGAAAATAGGAATTCCCGATTTTTAAGAGGGCCCGGGAATTTGGAACTACTACATTTTTTTAAATTAAAGATACAATTGAAAATAAGAATTTTATGATCACAGTAGAAAAAATTAACTCCTAACAGTTTCCTGACAAAGCTAATTTCACCGATTTATGTCAATGACATTTATTTAAAAAAAATCGTGCTCATATGTAGGTATCTTAAATAATTTTAATTGCTATATTAACTTATAAATTATGAGAAACCTTGTATTAATTTGTCATAGACAACTTTTTTCTTTTTCCCGATTATTATTAAGAAAAATATACTTTAAATTTTACTTCTCAAAATTACTAACTCACTCTAATAGTCTAATCAGAATCTAAAATTTTGTATTATGAATATTATGTTCTGATGTGAAATACGATTACCTATGATAAATAATTATAAAAGTAATAATTGATAATATTTTATATTTATAGGTCAATATGAAAATTACAATTTACCTGAACCATATAGACAACTATAAATCTGGGGGGTTAACCCCCCCCCCCAAAAAAAAAAAAAATTTACTCCTTTCTAGATACATCTACGATTTACCTATATATAAACAAACACACGTCACAAAAAAGATGCATTTAGTCCGTGAATGGGTAAACATACATTATAAAAATATAATATTTATACAATATTGTGGAAGTAGGAAGATAATAATATGAATAAAGATGAAATCGTTGTCAAATTACGTATTTACCAAGCATGCAAGTGGTGTGAAATTTAATGGCTGCATTTCGATTTTCGTTAATTGCAGTATCAGCCGGCAGCCGCCCGCCATACATTTTACAACCATATATAATATTATATATTAATTTATCCGTCTTACTTCTCGTTTTTGTATGCGCAATTTATATCGTAAAAATGCTCGGCGCAATAATTATGATAAACGATGACAATAATATATTATATTAAGTATTAACTATAATAATTAGAGGACAAACTTTTATGTTTTTATATTTTCATTGCCCATGAATCTTACACAATATTGAAATATATAATATACTAATACTGCAACAACCTATACAAAAAAATCACAATGACAAAAAAAAACACTATTCCTATTAATCATAACAGAATATTATATTGATTCGTCAATAATGTGAAATACGGGATTTTACGCCTGTTTATAATTTGTGAGGTACATAAGTAGGTATTTTAGTTGGTTTATTAATATTATGTTTATCAGTGTATTTTCACAAAATTTGAAAAATTTGTACTATACTTTGTTATTTTGCTTTCCATTACTTTATAAGTGTTATCTACATTTTTATCGCAAAAAGTCCGTTCTTATCAATTGTCAAATTAATATTTAGTAAACACTAAACGGTAAAAAAGTCAGGGGAAAAATGTCCAAGGAAAAAGTATTGACAAAAGGACGAAAATTCACAAAAAATATAATGATTCGGCGATTTGTATCTGATGAGTGGTGGAGGTCATATATCGAACATTTAGGTATAGATGTGTTCTACACTTATTTATACCAAAAAACTCCTGATTCTCCTATTAGTTATTTACAATGGTTGGTGAACTGCTTGTATATAAGGCAATTTTTTTTAAGTAAATATTATTCCTGTATTTATATTATAGATATATGATATCATACAGATACAACGTAACAAATACAAATACCTGCATTTTATCCTATGTCCATATAAAAAAAAATCTACTTATTGGCGCTATGGCAATTGTTTCAGGTGAGGACGAGGGCCAAAATAAATATATATATATGTCTACAATGTTCTCACTGCAAAAATAATAAATGGTCCACTCGGAATCGGCGATTACTCTAGCGCGAAATTCAAATGCCGATTAGAAATTACGCGTAAGATATTAATATAAAACAACGTGAAAATGATCCCCCCGGCGATAATACGACACTCACGCCGATCACATATAACTAATATGGCAGTATATATAAAATATATAGTCATGTATAGATGTATGTAATATGTATGTATGCGCAACCATAGGCGTGCGCAGACTCCAGTTTCAGGGGCAGCAAGAGATTAATCCAGCCCATCCCCCAAATTCACCCTAATTTTACTAAGGCCCATCATTCAATATTTTCCACTCGCGGCAGCCCCAAAAATAGTTTAGGGGCAGCATATCATGCTGTGCACAATAGATATAGATAATAAACAGATAAATTAATAGATAAATAAATAGATTTTTATTATTTATATCTGTGATATCCGCCGTTGTGTGTATACAGCTAGTGTACCTACTTATCACCTATGATAATGAAAGTCAAAGCGTATTTATTATCAATACGCGTACCTATCTGAAATATGTGTATATATAGGTACCATAACTAGGAATCGGCAGTTGATGTCCTATAAAAATACAAATTTGACCTAAAAATGCCCTTAGTAAAAATTTTAATAGCCATATAATAAATAACAAGAATTATAATACTTATTCTAATTAATTTTAATGCATTGCACTGTATGAATCAAATATATTTTACATTAAATAATAATATGCAACAAAATTCGTAGTATAATTTTATTTGTATGGACAATTGTATAAATATTTATTTGTTAGGTAGGTATATAGGTACCTGTATATTTAAAAAGTATAAATAATTTGTCAAAATAATAGATTTAAAATTTAATCAAAATTATTGATTTAGGATTTCCTTTCAATTAGTTGGAATGATGGTAAATTGTTGAAAAATTCAAAATTAGTTATCCAGGTTCGTGTGTTATTTAAAATACACTTTCAGCTAGGAAAGCAACGTTTAAGACGTTTTAAAAAAAAATATTAAGTCATCAACTTGAAACTTCACAGCCTTAACCATAGCTATAAACCATATATTATGTCGTATACAGTCAAGCAGACGTCCATCCACGACGCTACGTGCAGTACATATACATGCGTTTTTACTTTTTAGAACACGTCCGTATAATACAGTAACGTACGACGCGGTAATAGTATAGACCATGTAGGTACCTACGTCGTAAATAATATTATTACTATACGAGGTGCAGTGCGATATAACTGCAGGGGATGTTGCAGCGAAGATTCTCGGAATGTCCTATACATCGTACTCCACTCGAACGCCTCAATATAATAATAACATAATATAATACATGTGTAATGTATTATATTATTTATATGTATATAACGTGCATAGTGTGTATACAATATAATCATAATATAACTATATATACTATATACATAGCCACATATAGGTATGCTATATTATATATATATATATTGCTATATTTATATATACGTGTTCACCACTCCCGCCCTTATCCGTGCGACCCATGTAGGCGGATTTGGGGTCCGAGTTCTGCGAAGCGAAAATGTAGTGAGTCGGCGACAGCCTATACCTATATATAATATACAATCTGCAGTGATGGTATATACATATATTTATATAAATCTAATGTTATTATAGTATATAAGAGCTCGGAGCCGTATATATTTGTTTTCATTTTAAACCACGGCGATAAATTCGAGTCTTTTTCGAGACTTAGCTGTGGTTTAGCCCGCGCTTATTCCCCCGTTATATGACGACATTATACTTATACGTGCCATCTAAATCCCGCGAGCCGCCGTTTCCACGCGCAAGAAGAAGAGCTTGTATTTTTAGAGCGCATGTTTTGTACTGTTGTCTCCGCTTTACTATATCATAACAAATTTTACAACAACTTTTTTAATATTAGAATGAATTGATTAATTATCAAATGTTAAGGTAAAAATATTATCTAGGGCACTATGAAAGGTTTTTTCGATATATTAATTTTGAAGCAAGTTATGGGCATTTTAAAATTGTAAATTTTTTGTAAATTTTAGAATATAAAATGATTATTACTCAATTCTAAATTACAATATTAAAAAAAACCTTTGAAGTGTCACAAGTAAAATATTCTTACCATAACAGAGTACCTACGACGGAATATTGTTAACGTACAATTTGGTGTTGTGCGCTATAGTAAGACGGATATAGGTGCAAATAGCGTTTGGGATTTGGGGGGGGGGGGGGCTAAAGCTTTATTTTGATAATATTGAATAAGCTTAAGACAAAATGTAGGAAATGTTTGGGGGGTGCTATGGACATTTTTGGGAGCGCTTATCCCCTAAAGCCCCCCCCCTATTTGCGCCTATGAAGACGGAGACAACACGTGCGAGTATCTGCAGGTATCAGCGCAGTTCCGTTAAGGTAATACACAGTTATGCAACTAGTTAGGTATATATTATGATACATATTGATATTTGATACCCATGTCCATGTGGTCATATTGTAGACCCCGTGCCCGTGTATATACTAAATTGTTTTAATTAATAATTTATAATATTATAATAATTATAACAATTTATTATTGTTATAATTCGCGGGATATGATATCATCAATACTATCAATATACATTGCAGGTAGGTTAGGGCACCGCCGCGCCATGGTCCAACGTGGGCTGTTATCGCGATTTTCGTGTAGGAAAAAAAAGTCGGTACTGCTCTTTGAGCGAGATTAAGTAAGTCGGACATAAAAATAAATAATAATAATAACAGTATATAGTATAATATTATGTACCTACTATGTGGATTGTAGGTACACGTCATAATATCTGTGCGTGTACAACAGTTGTTAATGTAAATATGTAACGCTGCGGAATCTCCTTCTTATAATAATAATATTTAAAATATAATAATATTATGTGCGCTGACGATGCGTCGCGGCCGCAGGACACAATATACCTATATTATTATTATAATAATATTACCATGTCGTGCCGCACGTTAACAACCCGTGAAATGTTGTACGGAGCGTTCGCGCGCGCGCGAGTGTGTAATCGCTGCACTACGTATATATTGTATACCTATAATGCGTTATTATACTCATAGCACACAGCGCGGTGCACATACGCACTCGTCCGCAACCTTTTTCGCATCGAACCATAAGGAAATATCGGCGGTATGCCGGTATATATATATTTAATTTAATTATGATATAGGTATACCACAGTATACCGCATGCGGTGCTGGTTTCATTATGATATATTTTATTATTATTATAACACTGGACATTGTTGTTGTTGTGTGGGTATAATATATAACACCCTACTACACGTATAACGCCCAGTGGCGCAACCGTTTTTAGAGGGGATGTGGGTTACAACCGTACCTAAATATTTTTTTCTCATTAACGTTATAGCCGCATTATACATATATAATTGTGTACAAAAAAACTAAACCCAATAAATATGATCATATATATTATACAATATACGAATGTTATTGAATTTATTCAAATATAATTACAAGCCCTCTCACAAACCAGTGGTGATTTACATTATTGTTGGCTCCTCCCTTTCATTATATATACCGTTATTATTATAGCTGTATATTATTATATATAATATAGTATACACAATATTTTCCCGCCAAAATTGGGAGTCCTCGTTGAATTAAGAAAACGTGAAGAGTGTAAATCGGTAAATTGCTTAAAGGTATCGCGTATGGTCATGTTAATGTTTTCAAAAAATAGGTACCTGGGATACCACCAAAATAGTCCAATCTAACTAATCTAAGTGTGGCTACATATAGGTACCTATGACCATAATCTGTATGTCTATATCTGTATGCCCAAAATATATTTAAAATTATATTAATAGGTTTGAAGACAGAAAGGGAATACGATTTTGAATCCTACTGCACGCGGAGCGTATATTATCCCAAAGAATTTTTCCCAGTTTCCCCAACAATAATTCAGGGGCGGACTGGCAATAAAAATTGGCCATGGGGAAACAGAAAATTCAGCCCAGTTTTGGGCTAGTAATAAAATATTTATAAGTTATCGGCCAAAATGTATTCAAGCAGCCCTAGTTTTCACCAAGCCCAGGCGGGGATCGGCCACTCGCTTCCCTAGACAGTTCACCACTGAACAATATACGATAATATAGCGAAAAAAGTTACATTTTATAATTTATTGTATTAGGTATATATATAGTATAACGCACACGGCACACGTACGTTTATACTGCTATTGCTATATATAATGATACACGTATATTATACTTTGACACTTCGTATATACGTATATACTTACGCTTATATAGTTATATCAACTTTATACTATTATAAACCATTATATTATAGATAAACAAACGCAATTTTTTTTTCTCTATGGATTTGAGGCGGTTATAGGTTAGGTACGCACATCGCGTGTATTGTTTTTTTTTTTAACGCAACACTTATGTAGGTATATATATATAGGTATTATGTGCGGTCATCGCTAAGTGTCGGTCGTTTGACGGGACATGGAAAAAATACAATAACGATTATATATATAATGTTACCGACTACTGGGTCAAATAATTATCATTACTGTAATGATGTAGGTATAATGTATATAGTAGTCAATCGTCGTCGGCTATAACTTTTGAATCAGTATACATTATGTAAATATATACTCTAAATTTAACATAGTACGTAATATTAAATATATATATTAATCATTATTATTATAATATAATATTATAATGTACACAGTACACGGTACACGGTACATCAGACAGCGTTTGCCGCTTTGCAAATTTTGATTGTTTACGCACATATTTGCAAATAGTTTGCACACAATTTATTAATATTAAATGTAAAAAAATACTTGGCATTGGGTTAAATAATATAATACAATAATTCACGCAAAATCTAAATTTTTAGATGATTTAATAAAATATGAGTATAATTATTCACAATAAAATGCATAGATAATATTATAATTAACAACGCTTAAAATACGAATCCAATATAAATTGTTGAATAGAATGTTTGAATGTTTGTTACTAGTAAAAGTCCTGTCCAGATATATTATGTATTCGCTCTGTAAATATTGAATAATGAAAGTTGAAAGCTAAACTGGTGTGTTAAAAATACTTAATTATTTTCCATAGGTATAGCTATAATTTTATATTAATTTACACAGTCACAATCTGATTACAATATTACTAACACAAATGTTTGCCAAGTCTGGTGGCCGCAAACGAAACGTGCTTTTCGCTATTTAGGTTAGGTTCCGAGTATAAAATATAATTGTTTTTACCCATACATATATATCTATACCTAAACGCAATACGCTATACGGCTATACCTAAACCTAATTGTACGCGTAAAGAAATTTATGTTTCGACTTTCGACAGATATATGAGAAAATTTTAAATTTTAAACGATTTTCGAGTAACTATTTTATTATATTCAGGAAACAGATCAGAGCAGCTAACAAAGAACAAATTAAGTTAATAATAGCCGAAGTGTCCTCACTGAATGGTTCTTCCCTCAAGCAACTCAAGCCGCCATATTATAATTAAATTAAATCACTTATTAAATACTAAATGCTTATCATACCATTTTTTTTGTATATATTGTATAGTTTCTAATCTTAAATAATTCTGACTTATATGGTCGTGCTAAAATTAGATAAATTTAATTTGTAAAAACTAATAACTACTCATAAGAAGCAGTTGGTGTAAAATTATGGAATAACACAAGAAATAAATTACAAATAATGGAAAAATTAATAAACGTAGGGAAACGTTTATAATAAACTTAACATTTATACTGAAGTAAAAATACAAATTTTTTAACAATAGATAAAAATGCACATTTATATTACCGAGATAAATTAATTTGGATTTCCTAAAATAATTTTGATATTATTATATTAAAATGGGTAAATGGTAATACAAGTACACAGTTTTAAATATAATTATGTAGGTTGAATATAGGTACTATAGCAATAGCGAATAGCAATATAATATCAAGGAATTTTCTGTTTGATAAGAAATTATAAAATTTTCATAATTTACGCACTTGTTTTTTTGTTCTCCGTTAGCCCCTTCCTAGAAATTATCCACAACCCTCCCATTCACCAATTGAAAATTCCTGAGAACGCCACTGTGATCCATGGTGTTATTTAAATAATGCACAATAGAACAATACGCGTTAACGACTGAACCAATAGGTGTATATTTGTGTGTACCTAAGTCCTAAACCTTGAATATACTATATTATACAAAGCGATTCACCAAGCGCATGCTAACTCCAATTTTATTATTTAATAATGAATTTATTTAAAATCAAATTTTTGGAATTTTTAAAGATACCTATACCTGCGTAAAGACCAATTTTTATATTCTAAGCCGAGCGATGAACGTATTAGTTTTACAATGTGTGTTTTTTTTTAATTTTTTAAAATTTTTTTTTATTATATAAGGTCAAATTACATTTTTTAATAATATCAAATCCAATTCCCATACTGGATAAAATTTTCAAAATATTTTGACTTATTCTGAGCTGTTTACGGACATTTTCAATTTTTTTTAGTTTTTTTTTCTATAAATTTCAATAAAATTTTATTTGTTGGGTCAGAAAGCGTGAATATTTAATACAAGGTTCCTGATATATTGTTACAATAGCAGTTGAAAAATATTGAGAATATATAGGCACACATTTTTTGTATAAGCATTTAAAGTTCAAATTTCGACAAAATTGATCAAATTTTAAATTAAAAAATTATTTTTTAGTTAAAAATGTATAAAATGTTGAACTTTTATAGCTAAGGATTTAAAATTTAAAACAAGGTTCCACATAAATAGGTAAATAAATTACTTCATTCACAATATCATAAAATATACTTAGTAATATATCATAGGATGCAGATTAACCGTCTTCGCACAGAATCGCTTTTCGTATACAATGATATTATATTATCATATTGAATTTAAATTTAACACCATCCATTACAGTAACCTACTTGTAACCTACTGTACAGCAAAGCGACACCCATTTGCCCACCTTTTTTAATTCTTTCCTATACTATTTAAGAAGTGTCCTGAGGCAAACTTCTGCTTTTTTAAGTGAAAGCCCCTTCTTTACTGTAATTACTGATTTACTGTAAATTATTAAGTGGATAATTTTTTTGAAAATGTTATGTACCTAAATCAAAAATCAAACGTGTATTTTTTCAGTTATTAAAATGGGCTTACAAAAATATAAAGTAGATGTAATATTTGGATCTAGTGTTTATTATTAACTTGATATTTACTACTATAAAAATATGTACCTATTTAATATTTATCATCATCAATCTGATGCATTAAAGGTTTATTATTAGCAAATATAATTTTTTAAATTGTATCATTTATACCTACACTTATAGTAATCATCTGCAAGGATGTGCACTAAAAATGATGGAACATACGTGCACTTGTATGTTCTAGGGAAATATGCACTATCCGATTAGTCAATTAGTTACTATAAAGTTTAATGCACTATAAATTCCAAAATATGCAAAATAAACTTTGTATAATAAGAAGTGCACAATTATTGATGTAATAACACGTTAAATAGTATATTGTTAAATGTAATACAATAATATATCAAATATGTAGTATATCTATGCGTAAAATATTAGAATCGTATGTAAACCAATATTGTATGTGCAGTATAATGTATCTATTATATATATCGTATGTCCACCAATACTGAGTATACTCCTTAAGTCATAACTCAGTTACCTATACATTATAGTACCCTATATGGCCTATACATATTTTTGAATTCTGTCTGCGGGAGATTTATAATCCAAAAGTCTAGTACTATAGTTCCATGTCCGGCAAACATAATTATAAATATACGGTATTTCACAACAAAATAAATAATTGGTAAGAATTATGGGGCTCATGTGGGGATCTATCCCTATAACCCAGGCGTGGACTGATAAAAAAGAGCACGGGATGCTACACAATTCAAAGGGCAAAAACAAAAATGTTTGAGGCAAATTTAAAACATGTTGATTATTTATAAAATATTAATATGTTTTATTTTGTTTTAAAAAAATATTAAATATTGAATATACGTTAAAAATATAATTAAGTACCAAGTTACAACAACCTACAAAAAACTTTCAATCAAAATTGTACAATATTATAGATCATTAATAATAGTAAGTTGGTAACGATAAGCTATTCATTAGGTGTAATTTATTTATTAGGCAAATATATTTTAGAGCAAGGGGTACTGTAGCATCCCAGCTAGTCCACGCCTGCTATCACCTCCTATCACCCCCTGTCACGGCACTGCTTCGAACATATATATGAGAAACCTGCAGATGCCCTGACGGTATTTAATCACATTTAGACGATTATATTTACAAAAAGCCTACTACAGTACTACCCATAATAAGAATAACATTAAAATTTTCATTTTCAAAATATTGTTTTATGTTTCTACATTAGGAAATCGGTTTGTCTACACAATATAAAATCATGTCTCAAGACATAGTAAACACACATCTAAAATCGAAATAATATATATCTTAAAGTGATTTATTTGAAAAATAACAAAGAGAGACTTGAAACAAATCAACAAACCTTACTTGCACGATTGAAGCCAACCCTTAACCTGTATTAGATCGTGAGGCTTTGCTCCCCACCAACCACGTGAAGAGATCTATATACGCTACCCCTCATCTCCTTTACATCATTTTTAAATAACCATAAGCATTATACATATGTAATCCAATCTGGGTGTATACACCAAATAAAATAATACAATCTATAAAATACAAATTGTACCTAGATAGGAAAAGTATTTTTTTTATCTTGTATTGAATTAACTGTTGACGACTTGACTTTAATAGATTTTATAACGAAATAAGGTTTTAATTTTTATATAAAAATTATAACTTCAAAATATTCCATAACTCTTAATGGTTCGTCTTATTTTTTGTTTTAGAGGGCATTAACGTATATGTGTTGACAACGTCATATAATAATGCATACCATTGCAAATATCACATTCAGAAGAATCCATCTTAGTTTGTTATTTTTAATATTATAGTGTGAAGTTTTACTAATCATCAAATTCTAAGGTAAGATTTTATCCAAAACCCACGTAGGCTTTTTTTATATTTTAATGTTAAAGTTACGAGGATTTTTAAAATTTACAATACGGTATAAAAATTGTAAGTGGAGACCTCCTGTGTCACACTAAATTAAGCTCTGGTAAATGGTAATATATATCTTGCAATACGTCAACATATCATTATTATTCCTCATAATATATTACAGTGGACTCATGAAATGTATTCATTAAATCGTCGGAAAAATGATTGATTATATATAACTGTTTGTATTACAGTTAAATGGTTTTGTTAACTTTAGACAAATCGCACGTGGCAGCAGAATGTATAAGTTATTGATATGCATGTGTGTGTGTGCAGACTTTAAACGTATATACACAGCATCAACAAGTTTAGTAAGTAAGTATAATATCCACATTATTTATCATTGGTGAACATTTTATAATCAAATTGTCATGAGTCCCGTAAGATTTTTCTTCAGTAGCTTAAGTTCAACCGTCGAGGACGTTTGTATGCGAATTTGAAATTTGGTATCTCGGATTTCCGGTTTTGTTTAGTCTTTAGTTTTAAATTTCCTGTAATATATAGCTGACGAAAGGTAAGCGCTTTCCGTATATTATGTTGTTATTAGAATGTGTATTGGTTTTTAAGCTGGTATATTAGCTTTTATAAATTTATAAATTATTTTAAAATACGATGTTACATAATTTCATATAAAGAAAGATTTTTCCCTCGCTACATAATTTTATTAAAATCTATTTTTCCTTCAAGGTTATTTTAACTTTACTCGTCATGAATGTATTGCAAACATTGAGATTTTCAATTATTAAGTATCGATTATCGCACATACCTACGCCGATTGACTGCACAGAGATCTTTGTATATTTTATCACAGTTATCGTTTTCCTGGTGAAAAATTCAGTATCAAACGTAATATATTAGCTGAAATATAAATTTGTTATGTCTCCATATATATACTTTATATGTATATTATAATTTATAATAAAATATGTTGAGAAAAAAATACACCACATGAACTAAAACTAAAACTTGTCTCTTTTTATGAATTAAAGTAATTGTTGCAAATGATTTATTGTCAGTAAATTATAAAACTAAATCTTAAATATAGCTACATAGACCCCTAAAATAGTTGTGTTGCATTTCAATAAGTTACGTTCACTGCCACTATCATCTATTGAAATCTATAGTTCTACACTCATACAAGTTATGACTTAGGATTTTTGAAAAGTGGTGCGTAATGCGTAGGTAGTAGGTATACCTAGTAGATATACATAATGTGTACAACCGAAACAAAAACCAACACAATCCTAGAAGTTAGAATAGTCCCACGTACAATAAATTATGGTATCTCCCGATATGTGGTCTTCTAATAAAGTATGCGTTTAAATGACTACTAATATATAAACGATGTTCTAACATAATAATACTTCTACAATATAGAACCTATCAGTGGCGCATCCAGGATTTCAAAATGGGGCGAGGGTAGGGCAAAGACAAAATATTGAAAACAAAAAATACTCAACAATATATTATGAGTATTAACAATAATAATTTATTTTTATGTTGTTTCAATGTTTTGATACGGCCAATGGGGAGGGGGCATGGCTAACTGCCCCCCATTGCTATACGCCACTGGTACCTATAGTATAGCTTAAATATTAGACTGTATTATTTATTTTCCATCCTGAAATTTTAAATATGTATAAATACAAAATTTACGTTAAGCTTATACTGACTTACTAATTAAAATATCGGTAAACACGCATATGCATTAGATAATAGTATATTGCCTTTAAGTTTGAATTAAAGTCTATTTACTCTAATATTATATCTCTAACAACACAAGATTTGATTCGGCTGAATAAAACTTGGTAGGTATTACTTGGTTGCCGGTAGGTATATCTATGTTGTATAGACTAAAGTAAGACGTTTGTATTTTAACACATTTAAAAATGGTTTTGCTAATAAGTTGTCGGGACCTTTATAAAAACTTATTTTGCTGTCCTATAACTTATGTTTTATATAACATTGTATTCAATATGGGTCTATTTTTTTAATATAGTTTATGGCATATATTATATAGTTTACTTTAATATATAAATCAATTATTATTATTATAGTATAGTTAATATGTAAGGTGTCTACAGTATTATAAGAGAATATATGTAAGTAACCAGTGTTTCAGAGTTTTCCATTTCACTGATTAATGCCGGTGATATAACGATGCTACAACGATGCTATAACGATTGTTTCGAATTCTGTATATATAGTTAGAGTAATTATTATTGAAATAATCGTTCTGTGATAGGACTCTGCAGTTTCACATCAATAACTTTTTTCGCTCACTATGCATTATTGTATATTTTCCAGACAAGCAAATTCAGTTTAATCGTTGATATTATTTTTATTATTTTTATTTTAATGGTACATCTTAAATCATGTTTAGACATTATAACAATTTATTAAATTTTTTTACACATATTTCCATATAATATATAAAAATGTATTATTAACGCATTTTTTAGTCGTTTATTGTCGGACATTGTTATGGTGGTAGGGGGATATTATTGCGTATATTATGTAACACAAAGCGTATATATCTCTAAATCGTGGCAACAAGCACCGGACGGTCGGTGGTATACTTTTTGTTGTTGGTGTGGTGGGGGCGGGGGAGGACGTAGTCGGGTCTCCCGTAGTGTCGGTCAACGCACGAAACCACTACGACCATAGGCGACTTTAGGCGGTAAAACTGACCACCGAAGACATTACGACCGTGACGGTTACGAACGAGTTTCGCGCTGAGACCGTACAATACAACGACAATAATAATGACTAACGACAACGCAATACAACAACAACAACAATATTATAACACTTCAATACATATATATATATATAATATATGGCAACTATAATAATATATTATATTGAGAATCCCTGCGCTATAGTTAACGCGTTAGTAGCGTCCGTGTTTGTGTGTGTACTAAGTGTACGTGTGCTTGTGTGCGTTTGCATATGTGTGCGTGCGTGAGCTAGCAACGCAGAGTTTAATATAATACGTGTGCGCTAGTGTGTACGCGACGTGTGCATGTGCGTTTGTGTGTGTATGGCGCGGCGCTTGTGCGTGTGTGCGCGGAGTGGCACGGCGCATTGCGAGCCCGGTTGTGGCGCGGGGACTGCGGGCGGCGGGGGAGGTTATCCGCGTGTCGATTGGTCGGCTCCCTGCTCTGCCCCGTGTGGTATGCGGCCGACCGGACGACGTCGAGAAGTCCGCCGCGCGTGTTCGCATCGTCGGCATTAGTGTACCGTCCGGTTCAAAAACACGTCCGTCGTCGCCGGCGCACAGTACGCCAGTCCACGCACAACGCGCGCGCTTATGCGCCAGACAGTAATACACATACGTACACACACACACCAGCGCGCGCGCGCTCCCGTGTACTTATGCGTCTACGACTGCGACACGAGTGTAATAATATTTTAATACTACGCGACACGAGTGCGCGCCGTTAACAAGTGTCGAATGTAACGATAATCGAATATATAAAATAATAATCACGATGGTGCTTAATAGGTATCGTTATTAAATATTAATTATTATCGCTGTAATCCGCTGTCAAACGCCAATCTCGAGTAAAAGACGCCGAGCAGCCCGTTAATACCCAAAATAATCATATTATTATCGTGCGAGTTTTTCATCGTTGTGTCGTTCGTTAGCGTTTTTCGTCTGGTCGTGTCGTCTCCAGATTTTTGGATATAGTTTAGTGTCGCGGCAGTGTCTTCTCGTGTGATGGTGCGTTATCGGCGCGCGGACAAAGGTAGTGTTCCGGCGGCGCCGGCCGCCGTATGCCGGCCGCCGCGATAGGTGCGCCGATCCCACAGTGATGACGATGTGCCGCCGGTAGGGTTGTCGCCAAGCACAATAGTAATAATACCACCGTCGTTAACCGCGTGTGGACCGCCGCTACCCGAGTGGTCGGCGTTTGTCTCCTCTGCGAACACCCGCCCACAGAAACCAGCGTAGCGGTTACTACCGCGCGAGCCGCCGAGGTGATGCCCCATGCGAGCGAAGACGGAGGCGCGGCCGGCGAGGACGCGTGCAGCTCGGACGAGCTGATCGTGTTCAAGGACGAGAACGGCGGCGAAGACGTAGTCAAGCGTTCTTCCGATAAAGTCACCGAGGAGAAGTCCGACCTGATCGACTTGTCAGAATCTGAGGTAAACAGCGTCACCCTGTATGATATAATAGTAATATAATAGTCCGCTGTCCATTATTTTTTTACCTTACACGTAACCGACCGTTTGTTTGTATTTGAACACGGGTAGCGGTAGCCCCTATACTTATTATTATACTAAACAATATTATAATTATTATTTAATGGTTTTGTTTGTTTTAATTCCGAGTGATTCGGGAATCGAAACAATGTCCATAGAACTCGAACGCGGGCGTTTGAGTTTGACGATTGCCAAAATCCCAGATTATTGTTTATCTTATCCGTGGCAAGTCCAATTACAATCCCGAGGGGTTGTTTCACGACGAACAGGTGAAAACAGGTGTAACACCATTGTTAAACCCCTCTCGCCTCTGTCCCGAAACCCGTGATTATAATAATAGCCCTCTGTTGAGTATACATACACACATACACACACGTACGTTAACTAGGCGTAAAAAAATTCATATTCGATAATTTTATGTTTCCTTGGTATATTCTTCTCTCCGTCTCTCATCTAACACTCATACTTTCTCTCTCTGTCTCTGTTTCTCTCTCTCTCTCTGATTCTTTCTTTTCTTCCTTTCTTTCTTTGGCGTGTTTCTTTCTCGTCGTTTGCGTGAGGATTTATTTGTTTCCGTAGACGTTTTGCGCACCAGACCGAGACGCTGTTAATTACGGGGCCTGCGGGTATCGCGTTACCCATCGGCGTCGTAATGAATTCAATTAACTGTTCGGAATAATATAATATACGCCATATATAAGCGCTCAAAAATACAAACACAAACACGCTCACCAACACCTAGACGCCCCGTCAATCATAAACACTTAATCAGGCGACAACTACCGACAAGGTCGTTACTAAAAATTTATTTTTAATAACCGGGCTCTCCGCGAACAAGGAAGACACGTGCAACTGCACACGTAATTATGTTGTGACCGTGTGCGTACAATGTTCATTTAAATAATATCCTCGTCGCGGTTGATTTTTACCTGTATTATTTATACTTTTTTTTCTTTCGATCAATTAGAAACGTTGCTTACTTAGTACTATACAGTGTTTATTCATTATTATATAGGTACTATATCATATACATTATACAGTATACACGTGATTCGAATTATTGCTCGTGTGCGTTAATAAATAATACGCAGTGTGTATGTACATACTGCAACTGCAGCCTGCTCTTTCCCGACATCCTGGCATTCGGAGAAATATAAAATATCTCTAGTGTTATAATCTAAAGGATAATAAAGCGTGTAATAAGCGAATTTCCATAGGATGGCGGTTATACTTTGCCGTGATTGTAACCCAGCCACCCACGGCGGCACACGTAACTTGTAAAAAAAATGCACTAAACGCATCGTCGTACATAATGTTATATTATGTTGCATACGTCTTATTATTAGACCACCGCCGCCTAGCACTCCCCCCGCGGAGTGTTCAGTGTGTGTGTAAATGCCGAAAATGTATTTATTTATATTTTTTCTCTGAAATTTCGATTTACTTTTGTGTGTTGTCGTTTTGATCACCGGGGACCCTTTGACACAATAGTAAACACAATAAATGCGCACCTCCTGGGATTGAGAGATTCGTGGTGTGCCCTCTCGGTCCTTGTTTAATAATATTTTGTGCGGTCACAAAAAAAAAGAAAAAAAAAGAAAGACGGGGCAAAGAAGGTTTCAATACGTTTGTATTGAGAGAACACATAACATTATATTATAAAGAATGCTGGGGAAATATCAACCCTACAAGTGTTTGAAACCTGTTCCGTTTGTTGTGTGCACAGGGATTACGACGAGAAACGGACCCACGGTGTGTTTCGGTATTGTGTCCCGCTGTCAAGGAATTACTATAAATTATTATCGCATGTGATCGTTTTCGGAATTGCACCACCCACACGAACATTTCGAAGGGGGGTAGTATATACTATATTTATATATATAATTATATATATATATTGAATAAAAATATGAATTTAATGTAAGGTTATTTTCAAATGAAACAAAAAAAAAAGAAACACGAATAAAATAATGATAAACCAACAATAGCTAAAATGGCGATATTCGGGTGCACGTTCTTGTTATACCTATAGTCCTTTAACTTTTAAGACATTATTATTATTGTTGATGGGCGCGCTCAGCAAGATATATTTACCCATACCATGTATATACATAATATAATAATGTTAAGTATATGGTTATAATATTATGTACACGAGTAACAATAACCGGTACCATTAGAAGTATTTGATGATTGATAGTAATTACTAGCACTTGTATAGATGATTGGCGCGAGCTACTTTAATTTACTCGGTGGTGGTAATGGCGTAATCTGGTTACGTTGCGTAATTCCAAGAATATGCCTATATATACTATGTCCGCATGATGATGGACCACTACAGCATAATACCGTCGTCTCACCTCCTCTCCACGTACACAAAGAAGAAAAAAGTATTAAATTCCTTTTTTGGATATAAAAACTATACGGGATAATGACCCTATAGTGCGAGACCTGCAATCGGGCACCTTTATAGTATAGGTACTCCTGCTAATTTCTCAAGCCCGATTCTCTCGTGTGTGTAACAATATTATTCGATAGAATTTCAGAAGCTTTTTCGTAATGGAATTACATATTATATATTATTTATATATTATACCGAGTTACAATATTACAATAATATAACATTTTGGAATACCCATGCTTATGTCGATGTGTTTGATGGTTGTGGAGGGGTGAAGGAGTGGCGTGCACATCATATTATTATACACTCTGTAAAATTGTTCGAAAATAAAAAACAGAGAACATGACCGGTTTAATTGGCGTCCAGGTATAAAATTGGATAACAATTGGCGTGGTGGCGCTCCGCAGGGGCGCCACGGCCCATTGCATTTTAGCGTTATTAGGCGCCATCCCAGCATGATGAGGTTAAGCATTCGTCCGTCTCGCATTTAAATATAATATACTATATTATTACTATTGTATATATATTGTGTATACACCGTATTACATTACCGAACTTAGGCGTATCATCGTCGGCCGTTACTCGTGTACCAATATATACAAGAAGCGCGTTAGAGGTACCTATATAATGTAATATGTGTGACCTATACGCCACTGGCCAACATCAGTAAAAATGCAATTATATGAGTAGTAATATTACCACAGTTATTTTTAATCCGAAGAGATTGTACTTTAAATTATCTATAAGGCTATAAAAATTGTTTTATATAAATCGACGTCGTATACCAACAGCAATAATTGTTAATTTTGTTTTTTTTTCATTTCAGAAAGTCAGTTCAAACCATCGATGTTCTCCTGTAAAAACCAGCAGTTCTACTCCTGATCTCAACCGAAGTAAGTTCCCGACAGTTTTTCTTTTTATTTAACAAGCACACGTTTTACAATAACTTGTTTTTTTTTTTGAGGGGGGGGGGGTTAAGACCAGAATCTGATCACGTATTTATGGTCGATAAAAATATAATACATAATAATTATTTTTACGCCCCATAGGCAAATAATGCAGTTAATAAATAATAATATAATCATGCTCACACATAACAATAATATGAACATTAATATAATAATATTGTTTATATTATAGTATTACAATTATAATGACTAATGACATAACAGTAAAACAATATGCAAAATGTATTAGTACGGAAATAACTGAAGTTGATGAAATTATGTCAAAATATTTGTTTATTATACATTAATGAGCATTTAGTTTAGGGGACTAAAATGGTTGAAATTTTGATGGTGGATGGGGGCGGGGTATAATTATAAGAAAAGGCAAGTTGTTTCTATAGTTAAAATATGGCACATTTAAAGATACATTATTTTGATGGTCTTATATTTTTATCTCGTCGATTCTCGTTCGCTTTTGTCGAAAAACAAACTTTTCTCCGCACGTATTTAATAATAATTAGTGATCCGCTGCCGCGGTAGTGTATATAATATAATAGTCACACCGGATCGGGCCCGTAATTAGGAGGTACCTGAACAGCCGCGAGCGACAACTATACCAGAGCAATAGGTCCGGCACCTTATATATTTCTCTTCTCCGTCCCACACGTTTCGAACCGGCGAGCGTGCGCGCACAGTTTGACCGGATAACCGGTGTAAATTTACATTATTTTCCTATATTTATAAAGACCGTGCGTAATTTATCGCGGTACATTAACGAGACCGGTGCGTGTATAACAAACAATAAATTTAATAAACAAAACGACGCGTCATTCATTCGCGGAGAGGGAAAAAAAAACGTACACATATAATATTATACGGTATACAATACCCGCGCGCAGGGACCCGTCAGACAAAAACCAAACGGCTTATATTGCGTGGTGGATGGCGTGGGGATTGTATTAAACAAAAAAATTACACCACGTGGCGTGGTCGTTGTTATGTGTGTGTGTATGTATTAATTTCGAGCAAGAAAAAATGTATACCCAAATCCTATTCCCGCTGCACAGGTAACGCTCACACCGAACATGTGTTGAACACACTCGACGGGTGGCGGTTCTCGGAATCTGACCGAAAGAATGTCATTCTGGGTGGTGACGATGGTGGTGGGGGTGGTGGCGGCGGCGCAGCAAACGTGGTGGGGGTCGTTGACGCAAAAAAATAATATAATATAAAATATTATAAATCTTAAAACCCTCGCACTCCTTCGTGTTTCCTCTGTAGTCTGTACATTATATTATGTATGTATAGGCACAGGCTCCATAGCCTTACGCCTTTCGTTTGTGTACTCCACATTTAAACAGCCGTATACGACCTTGAACGTTATATTGTCCACCGAGGAGAAGCGCGTATAATGACAGAATAGCTAATAACAATAATATAATAGTAATAATAATAACAACAACAATAAAAGAATAAAAGAGGTGGTCGAACCGAGCGCATTATAATAACCCGAGAGCTGACGACGCTGTGGCCGTAATAATTCTCCAGCGCGTGCATGCGTATTTACGTACGTGTGTGTGTATATACTATATATGTATATATTTTCATGTATGCGTAGGTATATAATATACAATTTATATTATATATATACCTATACAAGTATATAAAGTATATAACGTATATATATATATATGAGCAATGTGAGGCACAGCCATAGTAGTCTCTGGGCAGGGCTCCGCACACGGTCTCGGGGCGGGGTAACGCAAGGCTTCCTAAACGAGGCTCGTTTTGTTTTTTGACACCGGACTCCCTCCCCGCGCCGCGCGTCCGCCCCTGGCCTCAGTAGGTTCTTACGCTTTCTTCGCACCCCCTCCCAGCCCGCTGCCTCCCGCACTCCTCCGTCGTAAACCTGGCGGCGGCGACGACGACGACGACGACGACGACGGATCTTTGTTAGCCGTGTGTGAGTGTGCTCTGTGTGCCAGTGCTATCTCAAGCGGTGCTCGTTAACCAAAACTGTACACGACTACTGCACGCGAGAGAGGAGAACCGTCGCCGCCGTCGTTGCGACGTTGCCGATGTGTTCATGAGTGAGAGAGAAAGAGAGAGAGAGAAGCAGATCGAGAGAGGAGAATCTTCGGAGATTTATTATATTATGCCGCACGCACGGTGGGTGACGCGCCGTGTATATCACATGGTCTGTCCCGACGACGTCACACGCCGCAGCAGCCGGCTTATTATTATGCATTTTATTATTATTATCATCATTATCATTATTACATGTAAGGTAACGGTGTGAGTGTATGTGTATTGTGTGCGCAAACCGGAGATGACGGTTGCGGCCGTGCTGAGAAGTCGAGTTTGGGTAAAAATTGTAAACATAATAGGTATAATATTTAGAAACCCGAGCGAGCGGCTATCATGAAAGGGTTTTTTACTTGCATGTCGTTGACGGTCGTAAAACATCAACATATTATAATAATATACGTCGTCGTCGGGACCATGCCGATCGGTATCACAGCGCGAACATACGCAATAATATTGTATATTATTATGAACATCAAATGCTAATATTATGACGTATTATAATAATGTCCCATTGCACAGTGCACAAACAACCACGGTAAGCACTTTTCCAAAATAACTTCATTGGTTCTTTACTTCCTTCACCATATCATGAATCAAGGCGTTTACGGCTAACTTAGAAGAAAGAAAAAATATACACACCCGAATTGAAATGTCAAAGTGGACAACAGTTTTTATATTGTTGGTACCTACATATTATATAACATATATAATCTATACGAACTAGAATGATACAATTGGTATATACTATTATATATAGTATATATAGTTTCAACTTATAGTGAACATTAAAACCATTTTGTTTTAAGTATTTTAACTAAAGATATAGATTTGGCGTGTTATGTAATCATATCAATTTTTATTTGATAGTTGATACGCTTTTTTAATTAACATATATATATGAGCTGGTTAAATATTTTTGTATATATGTATATGACGTGTAATGTGTAACTTTATAGAAATTAAATTGTTTATCCTGTTACAACTGCTTTGCTGCTTTTGATATCATATTTTAACTACTGAACCGTAGAGTCACTTTCTGATCATTTATTGTTTTAAATCACTGTGTAATTCGTGTTTCTTAGAAAAATATCAAAAATAATATGTGTGATAATTATACCAACCAGTTCGTGTTGTACGCATTTTAATATTCATCAATTGTTAAAAATTTGGCCTTAAAACCATTTTAAGTCTCCGGGTAACAAATACATAATCCACGAATGAAAGAGTTTTATTAAAAAAATAAACCTTGGTTGTCAGTGTTGCTACTTCTAACGTTTTTACGATTCATACTAAGTCCTATCATTTTATTTTATCATTTAAACACAGCGGCAAAGGTGAACCTGTTGCCATTATCAGTCAATTACACCAATTAAAAGTCCTAAACCATCCAATGACCATTGACCATCATTATTTTCTGATTCAATCATAATATTAAAATACATTAATACTCCCTCTTACCTTCTCATAATACCTATGTTGTATATAATTATATGTTAAGTATTTTGAAATACCAAACTTAATCCTCATATCACACGTCTTGCATATTATTATTATTTTTAATATTAAATTATATTATATTGTTATGAATATAAAGTGTAACTTAAAAAAGTTTAATTTATATTTTAATTTAATTTTCTTTATTTGACTATGAAACTGTATTCCTAATAATAATTTTTAATTTTTCTGTAGAATAATTTGTATTTATGTTATGTCATAAAAATGACCGGAACTAACATTTCGAGGACCCTTTCTGTATCGTCATATTTTATTTTATTACTCGATCCATATTTATTTGAATTTAGTGTTTTTAAATATTATTCGGTTGTCCTTATTTTTAGTCTTGAAATATTTTTGTCAAGAATCACCAACAAATTATTATTTAGAAAAACATTAAATATTCCAAATACTGTTTCTTTTTGTACATCAATTAAAATATATGTTTGTTTAATATTTCGTTTATTTTTTTAAGAATAGGAAGTATAATGGTAGTGGTATATTTATTATTTGGTTATACTTTAAGTTTGTCAAAGATCACTTGATCCTCGCAAACTAAAGTGTATGAGGTTAAAATTTAGTTTTTGGCTAATAATTGTAATAATAACATTACAATTAATACGCAACTCATATAATGAGGCGGTCACCTATTCAAATATAATATAGTTAACGGCTATTGTTAACGTTTCTTGTTTTCGGTGTTGACAGCATCCGCCGACAGTTCTATATTTTTCTGGTTTTTAGAAAAATGATTACCTCACTATGTTCGTGTTAAACGCATAATCAACACGCGCTGTTCAAACAAAGTAAAGTGGTGTGCTCTCGTCGTAGACTCTTAACGATAATTTGGTTCATAACTTTGCATGTATAGGTATATTATGTATAATATTTGTGTATGTATTTATTACACATTTCGCTAATATTTTTTTTCACTTGGCTGACAATAATCTTTAACCATAAAACATAGTTTATTTATAAATATTGTCATTTGTTGCTAATTTACTATTATGAAATATACAAACTGAAATATTATAAGGTAAATAAAAACAAAGAATATATATTTTTTGTTTTGTTAAAAATTTGTATTCATTTTCAAGTATGAAATGGGTAGCAAAAATTGAAAATACAATCTGTTAACCTAACCTAACCCACATGCAATCTCTCTGTCTTACAAACGCACAATATAGCAAACTGTACGGTCGGCAAATCAAGTTTAGCTCTGTTAGTTAAAAAATTATAGTGAATTGACCTCTTGTAAAATTTAGAAGTAAGAATATTATCTAGTAAACCTCAGAGTTATTTATATTTTAATTTTAAAGCAAGTTATGAGTATTTTAAAATTGTCAATTTTTTAACTAAAATAACAAAAAAAAGTAGTTGGGGTAGGCCTCTTTTAGGTAGGTATATTTAATAATTCTATAACAGTACAATAAAATAAAGTAGTCTTTTGATGTCAAAAATGTAATTGGCATTTGGAAGTAAATGGTATATTCCTTGAAACCTTCAATATATCTGTGTTTCATATCTGCAGGGATAATCTTATTTTCAATTGATTAAAGATAATATTTGTTTTTTTTAGGTAAACCAGGTCCAACTCCCCACCCACCTGCTTTCAACATGGGCTACCTCGTTGCACCTTATCCATCACCCTACACGAACGGCACTACGTCTGTGTCAATGGTAAGTCTTAAACTTTTATATTCAACTTTATCGTAATTTACACATTTGTCTACGTATAGGTTTATTCTTACGTCTATAATAAGAATCACCATAATACATTATCCGATAATATAGTACAAACTATTTAGTCTTGTATTGAAATTATCCTATATAATATTATGTTTAAATTAACAGTCATATTGTTGATTGATATAACAGGTAGATCGTAGATAGAGAGGTACGGGTACCTGTCAATATTTGTATGTTCTGTCTATTTTAAGGGACGTTATGGATGTTTGATGAGTAGTATTTTATCAATAAAACTGCACCTTTTATCTCTTTTGTGGTTTGTTATGATTGTTATGGTAGGCGGGAAAACTATCAAAGAATTTTGACCAGGTCGCTTACAAAGACATGGTCTAAATGGATTGTAAAAAACCACTGAACTGCGTAAAATGTTGTATACCCATAACCAGAAGTTTTGACTCAACAAGAGGCCGACGCCTGACGAGATTTTTTGATATACTGGGAAAGATTGCATGGAAGGATTAATATGTATACGTCTAATGCTGAGCAATTAATGCCTTGGGATTTTTAAATAAAAAGACATTTCTTAATTAATTATGTCGGTAGAAGATAATAATAAAATATACTGAATTATTTATAAGTTATCAGATTTGAGTTCATTAAATAGGTCTACCAACCATGGATTTAACATAAACTATTCACAAAATAATATAGGTAGCTATTACACATCTCAACATAATACTGAAGCCGGGTGTTAGACATTCTCTCTTCGCTTGCATATAAACATTTTCTACTAGGACAAATGATTAAAAACAACAAGAAATTGAAAGACCAATAATGATTATATAAAATTCTAAACAACAGGATATTTAGTTTCTTTGGCCAAAAAACAAACAGTTTCGATATGACACTATATTACGACTTGGGATATACATTGATTTATTTACATATGTTATACACAGATTTTCTGTGCACGCGTATAATAAATCGACGTATGGCGTACAGTTTAAACTTTAAACGTATAAATATTTATTCGAGTTTTGAAACATCCGAAGACGCGTAAGCGTAACTGTAATTTTATTGTTTACATCGCGCCAGCGTTGTAAAGTTAACATTTCGTGTAAACCGAGCTTCGTGTCGCGACGATGGTCGTTAGATAAAAAATATATAATTTTTTATCCAGACATTTTGCCTTTCGGGTTTCGGCAAAGGCAAACACGGCGTTGCGTGGTTATGCCACTTATGCCCATGAATGTCTCCTTACATTGCGGCGCGCGCTATCGGCGGAATTGTTCACACTTGTATTGACGACGTGTGTGCGAAGTTAACACTACTACTACTACTCGTACTAGTACTACTACCACTACTACTAATATAGTTTATAGTAGTATTACTACTGCACTGCCGCTATAAATAATAATAATATAGCGAGCGATAGGCGACGAAGACGACGACAGTTAATTCGCGTCAAACATAATAACACCGTCTCTGTTTGTGTGTTCTTCGGAATCATTAAAAATTACAATAATTATATTTAATGAGAACGGCGGTAATTTTATTTAAACCGGCGGCGGCGTATGAAACAACAACGGCGTCGTACTCGTCGTCGTCGGCGGCGGGTCAACGCGTGTAGGTGTGTGCGTATGTAATCATATTATGTGTGTGTGTGTGTGTGTGTGTGTGTGCCCAGCGCGCGAGCGCGCGCCTGAGTCTGGTTAATGCGGTTACGACGGACGCGTTCGGTATCGCGGGCTACAAACAAGGCGGGTAATTTGCCGATGACAAGGGGCCACCGATGACGGGCGGGGCGGCGGCTTCGGCGGCGCTTGACACACACACGCGCGGGCGCGTTGCAGCCACCGCCGCGAGCGCTCCCACACGATAGCCTGCCGCCGTCACCGCGCGTCAAGTCGTATAGGTCGAAAAAATGGTTTGCCTGCTGCCGTCTCGTCCGTCCTCGTCTTCGATCCTCCTCTGTTCGTATCAATGCGAGTCGTGCGCGTGTGTGTAAGTGTACATATGAGTGTATGTTTTTGTGTGTGGTGGTGGCGGTAGTGGTGCGCCGGGGTGGAACGACACTGGTTTTTCGGATCGGACCGATGGACTGGACGCGCGCGCGCGCGCTCGCGAGGTGTGGCATACCTGTTGAGAGAGAACGCGCGCGCCGTGTACGACGACGCGGCGGCGGCGGCATTAGGAGCTCTGGTATATAGCCTTGAAGAAGAACAACCGCCGCGGCGTACCGGCCACTTACTATTCAGCCATTGTGTGTGCGTGTGTGGACGGTGTTGCCGGACTTCCGACAATTGGAGGAGCCCCGGCTCTAACCATGTTACTTGCGCGCGCGCGCACACACACACACACACACACACACATACACACACGTACACGACGCACACGTTTGGTCTAGCGCGTACTCCGCACCTCGTTGCTTGTAATCGGACGTGATTGACCCGAACTCGGGCTCTCTTCTCTCGGTCCGTCCGTCCGTCCGTCGCCCGTACGCTATTATAATATTAACAACCGAGTAAATCGCCGCCGCCGCCCGTCGCTCTATGCGGTGTCTAGTCGTCGTTACGAAACGCACGCGGCGTGAGAACGATTATATTATACACAATATATTATAATGTATACATATGTGTGTATGATATACGTTATACGTACAATACGTGTACGTAGAGAGACGGTTGGCGGAATAATAATAATAATAATATATTACGGACGGATGAGGTTTGTTGTGGTTTTTTTTCTATCCTCGTCTACTGCATTATGCGCGTTGTGCACGCGGTATGATACCGGTCAGTCCGCGTGTGCCGGAGCGCCGAATTTTTCGTCCCGTAACGGATCCCGGACCGCCGTGTCGCGACAACTATATTACGACCCCCACGACTCCTTACAATCGGGCGCGACATTTTTTTAATTTTTCGTTCCAAAATGTTTGCTGGCCAAATGAAAATCATTACTAGGCCACAATATACTCCGATATAGTAATTATAGTATAACAGTTTAAATATACCTGTAATTAGTGTTTGAAAATTTCATGAAATTTAAAAAAACGAAATATTTCGTGAAATATTTCAATTATCATTATTTTTGTAGTTATGTCTTGTAAAATATTAAATAATTAATCTAAATAAATTAAATACCTCATTAGTCATTGAAACACATTTTTTTCTCAGTTTCAATGTATAATAATATGTTGTATTTTTGGCTGTACCTATTATTTGATGTAAAAATGTAATATAAATAAGGAATAGGTAGGTATATTGTATATGTACCATGTACGTGGTTACTTATATAGTTATATGTTAAAAATCAGATCAGAGTTTTCTTGATCATGTATCTCTATGACATTTATTTGTATAATTGTATATAAAAAAAACATAATAAAAATAAAAATATAAAAATGGAATATAAATTTAAAAAAAAACACTTGGGTATAACGTTTATCATATATTATGTTAAATCACTTAAATGTGGTTAGAATGAGATTAGTGAATGTGCTTAGTGATGAGAAAATGATAATACTGCAATCTAGTTATCTCCTAAATTGGCGGGAAGATAAAATTGATAATGGAGTAGGGTCAAATAGTGAAATAATTAATAAAAATCCAATATTTCACAACTTAGTGAAATATTTCATGAAATATTTCTCATACTTCAAACACTACCTGTAATAATATATTGTAAGCGATGAGATTTAAAATGTTCCGTTGTTGTAATTAGTATAGATATACAAACGACAACATTGAACAGTGTGCAATATACGTTCATCATTTTATCATTATTTTCGTTCTGTATAATTTAATAACATATTAATAGATATATAGTATTATAATTTACCGACTACTGTTATCGATTTTCTCGTGGTAGTTCAGTACCTAGTTGGTCAATGGTTGAACCACAAGATGAATGTATTTTTAATTTTGAAAAGTACAAAAAAAAACGAATTCTCACTCAGTATCAGCTTTTAAAATACATAATATCTGTGCTTTAGCTGTATAATTGGCAGGTCAAAAAAGTTTTCTTACAACAGAATAGGTGCAAATTATTGTATTTGTAGCAATACACGTAATTAAAAGACGCGCCTGCTCACAGGTCCCGAAGACACGACTATTTTGTCGGTTTCGAATGTTTTGGTCACAAAATGTCGGTGTACTGTGTAGTTGTGTATGATAAACGGTATAATACCTATTTATTATTGTGTCGGAAAAAAATAACTCCGTCATTTTTCCTTTTTATTTCGTTCAAAACATCTCTACGCGTGCACACGATGACTGTTGGTTTTTAAAGTATAATAATATAATATATGCTTTGGAATTCGATACGTATATATATATATATACTATATATATAGAATGAAATAAAATTATATTAATGGTTTTTATTTCTATAACGCACATAAAAACGGATGGTTGTTCGACCGTTATTATTCAAACAATCTGTTGTTGAAAAATATTAGTAATGCTTTAGTCATAATGTAATCTATCATGTAATGAAAATTAAGGCGATAATATTTACTTAATTTATAATTTGTTTTAGTGAAGTTGGTGCCGTAAAAGCAGTAGGATTTTTTTTTATAAAGCATCAGTGTGAACTGATGTGGATTAAAATTGTACATAGATTTTTATAAATAGATAATGAAAACCTATTATTTTTATTCTAATTTCGAAGAGTTAACTCCGAACGATGATATAGACGATATAGAATATTTAAAAATGTAACTATTTACCTAAATATTTTTATAATAAATAATATATTTCATGTAAGTTTGACTAGGTATACGATTTATATTATGAAGTAATTCATCATAGGTGACTGCCCGTGATAAAGTAACTTCAATGAATAATAATAATTCACTTAGGTATAAATGTATAATAATACTTCCTGTCTGAGGAGACAATTCAGTATTGGAGGTTGCCGTTCGTAAAAAAAATAAATTCTTTTTTATGAAATTTAAAAAGTTTTGTCAACCTATACCTATTTACCTTGAAAAATACTCGTTATACGCACGGGGTAAATATTTAAATACACGACTGCTCAATGTTAAGTATAGTAGGTAGTCTGTGGAATAGTAAAAAGTATATACCCAATTATCCTTTAAATACACATACATACCTACTAATAACTAATGAGTATTGGGTAACGAATCTTTTTTTATCGTTTGGATTATGTTATTTTTAATTTACAATAATTTTTTTATGTACCTTTATAAAAATATTTAAATTTACGTTCAGTATATATAATAATGTGGCTATTTACTGCTTATCACAAGTTATAATCTAGGTGGCACCGAGTAGATCGGAGTAAATACAAATTATGCTGAATACGAATAAGTTTAGTACTAGGTGGTATGTCTGTTATACTAAATTAGCCATAACATGTTTTTCTTATATTTCATAACACTAACTATTCTGAACCTCAAAATCATATTCACTGTATTTGTATTATAATTTTAATCAGCTTATGTAGAACGTAGTTACCTACTATAGTGATTTTTATAAGAGTTAACGCTAACGTGTTATTAGAATATTAGATGAAATTAAAATGATCCTAACATAATACCATTGATTGATTATACATTGATGGTAATATACTCATATATCATCAATGATATGACGTAGCCACGTAGGTATATAATCGGTGTAGACATTTTAATACTAAGTTGTTATATTTCTATGTATTCATTACTATATATTTTAATACATCAACAAATTCCTTTGTACTTGTATAGTTATATCACAGATTAATAATTTGTGCTTGTATAGTTATATATAATAGAAGTTTTGGGACAACTAAGCAACTGAAAAGTTTCACGTAGGTACACTATTAAACACCAATCTTTGTTTTAAAAATATGCACATACTACCATACCACAATGTTTTACAATCGTCGAGATGAGTGAAACAAGATGATCGTTCTACACCCAGGATACCTATTTGTTATGACTTATGAGTATAAAAACACCAATGAAAATATTTAGGAAAATATTTAAAGTTACTGGACAGCTATAAAATTTAAAATTAAAAAAAAAAAATTCCCCAACAATAAATCGTAATCTTGATCATATAGTGATACTACTCTGTAATTATTATAATATTATCCACACAATATTCGAGTAATGTGTTTGCTTTGAAACGCTGATTATATGGCGCTCGAAGCGAATAAAAAAATGCATACACTTTTTCTTGTGCACACGATGAATGAGAGACCACTGATTTTTTAACCACAGTGCGAAAATAACACTGCTTCCCAAGTAGTTTTTCGACAGCAAGAAAAAAAAATAAAACCAACCTTTTGAATAGCCATCGACATCATGCAAAAACTACTACACGCCCGGCGGCCATACACCGCCTAAATAATATGCCTTTTTATAATTATTATTATACTTGTTGAAGATTGGTCCGGACCTATAACCAGTTTCGTCACAGCTGTCAATGTTGTTCAAACACTATTATAAATATAAAATTCGCGGCGGCCGTTTAAAATGTTGTTTAGTCATTTTGGAGATGTTTATGACGTCGACCTTCACCATATGCTTTGCCCACCCCTTTATAGATTATCCTTTTTTCCAAAATAAAACGTACAATTTTTCCGTTTAGATGTCAACACGTCATATTAAATTATAACCTATAAATTCCACGGTGAACAATTATAAAATATGCTAAAATGTTTAATTCAGTTTGATATGAATGCATATTGTTTAAACATAAGTAAATACATTTACGCAGAATAATGAACTAATACAAAAATAATAAAGTTAAAAATGTTTTTTTTCCATTAAAATTATCATGTTGATATTTCGAATGCGTGGTTGTACAACTTAAATAAAAAAAAACTTTACCTAGATAATGTTTGTCAATATTCTTGGTTTAAAGCTAAGTTTACCTGCAGAATCACGACATTTTCGTAAACCATTTATTATTATGAACCTATGCTGTGACAAAGACGTGGGGTGTGCAGAAGAATTTTAGTAGTGGTAATCCTTCATAGATATTTGTTATTTTTTTTTATACAACCAAACTATTTAATTAAACTAATTATTTATTATAAATTACGTAAAAATGTGTTTTACATCTTGATGAAATTAATAATAATAATAATATTTGTAAATAAATCAAAAATTCAAAGTATGTAGAATTGTTTGCAAGGTTCGCAGCTGTGTATGTCGACTCTTGGCAATACAATTATCCATTTTAAATGTACAATCATTGAGTTTTCGTTTTAAGTTCTAACATAAGGTAGTTCACTATTCACATAGTAGGTAAACAGACAGGTGAAAGGTTGAGATTAAATAAAAATGCGTGTCGGCGAATGCGATCAGTAATGTGGTATTACAGTAGTTGTGGTGGGTCGCGGGTGATCCAATAAAACGATAAAAATAAAATGAAAACGACTACAGTTTAAACACAAAGATGGTGATGAGAATAAGGAAATATGTGATATTAATTAAATATAAATCAAAATATTATACTATGACTAAAGTTTTAACTGTTATATGGTGAATTTGTGAATCTTAATATTTTAATAATTATTAGATCTAAACTTGATGTAGTGAGATAATTTCCAACTAAAGACATTGGTTCTAAACTATATTCATATAGTATATCAACGATAAGCTAACGCCGCACATTGCTTCCTGTCGTTGTATAACAAAGAGATTCGTTTATTGCGTGCAAAACGATAACACACTGATAGACGGGATTTAACGGGAACAAATACATTTTTTTTAAGTATATGGAGAACAATTCGAATCTTGTTATAAAAACGGCATGCAAAAACGGTTGTAAAAAGAGAAAAGTGTCTTATTACCAATTTTCTAGGACCGTACTCGGATGTAGAACAAAAGCATGTAAGATTCGCTTTAGGCTGTTTTAATTATTATTCACAAAAAAATAGAATGGAAACTCTCCTTCGGGTCTAAGAATTCCACATAGTATTGTTGTTTTTCATTTTCCATCGTCGTCACCACCTCCCCTTCCCCCTCGACCCTTTGGGTTTGTTCTTATAAACAGGATACTACTCTCCTGTCGTCCATTGGCCGTCGGGGCTGTTTCTGGATTAAAGCATCCCCTTGTTCTGTCTATTATAGCTATTATATATTGTATACCGCACATACATTATAATATTATGTACACATAAAACATAATACCTATAGGTATAGTGTATTTTCAATGGTAGGTACCTACCCAAACTGCCAATGCTATTTTGCACATCACTTTTAATTTGTATTCCTTTTATCGTTTTTATTCATTTCGTAAATCAACAATCGACATCGAATATCCTCTCTAATTTTTGGTTTCTACTTATCACCTGTGTCATAATATTGATAATTGATAAGCACCTGCAATGGTTTCGGATTACAGAGGGTGGGGATCCGGTTTTAAATTTCAATATATTATGCTTAAATATAATATTATATTGTTATTACGGCGGAGACGGGAGTATGTTTACATATAGATCAATTCCGATTGTTTGTGATGAGTTCTTACTTATGATCATAACATATTATCTGTGATTTGTGATGCACCCATGATACAGCCGTGACACACATTTAATGTTTATACAATTTCACTCTTTTATGACCATGTCCAATCCCTTATACCTATCGTATCTACAATTTGTTTTTACCTATATTATAGGGACATGCAGTTAAAATGTTTTTGATCAATAATCACGTATTGACGTTACCAATTAGAAATTGTACTCACGTATATTATCGGGTCGTTAGTCGGCCATCCATGTCCGTCATAAATCGCAATCGAAGCCACAGCAACAATTATTTCCGATAAAATTGCCTGACAATAATTTGAATGAAACATAAGAAGGACGTTATAGATTTTACAGACATGTCGGTTTCAATTTTTTTTCGCACCATTACTTTCCATTTGTCATTTTTTTTTACTGTGTTGGATATTTATTTTTATTTTTTGAATATTAAAATATTTGTAATTATGTATAAAAAATTATCAATTCGACTTTTTTTTATAACTGTTAACACAAATTTGATTAGTATAAATCATTTATATGTATTGTCTTCTTAAATGCGAGTATTATGTGTATTAGGTACCTATTTCAAGAGTTTATATAATATCTTAGTAACAGGTGACAGCGTATCCAGAGTGCCATGGTGTTATTCTTTACTTGTGTTATTGCGTGTAGATGTATTTTAAAACATAATTCTTTCAAATATATTACTTTAAATGTCATGCAACGGCACCTATATAAATTTATTATGTACCTATTGTACCTACTATTAGGGTTCCATCGGCCTTACATTGTCCCCGTATATACTATATAGTATACTTATTAAGTATTCACATAAAAACAAGGAAAAAATGCATTGTATCAATAACGTTGTCTATTATATTATAACTTATAACTAACATAGTACAGAAAAAAAACTTTAATATACGTACGATATCTATAATACATAATCTAAATTTATTTATATATATTAAGTATATATATGATGGATTGTATCAATTAGTTATTTGAAATATCATCAAAAATATTTAAGTATAAATTATGTTCAATTGTCTCGAGCCTATTATACTTTCCTTATTAGTGCAGAAATAATGACTAAGTAAAATATGTGTTAATGAATAATATGAAAGTATGAGTTTCAACCTTAAAAATGTATATCCAATATTCGAATAATAAAAATAATCTTGTTATAAAATATTACACATTTACACTATATTTATAACATGTTGTTATTCTCTGATTTATGTGCGTAGTTTGTATTTCGGCTTACATTGTGTACGTTTATTGTGTGTTTTGGAGTGGTCGGTTCGGTCAATATATCTTCAGGGTTGTTTTTCCATTTAAGGGTATGTCCGACCTCTTTCTGATGGGATTTTAGTATTTGCTCTCTGGTCCTTTTATATCCTTCAAGGCTGTTTTGATATTCCCTACATTACCCACGTGCACGTAACTTTTGTACATTTTTGTTCAAACACGAAATTTTTTTATATAATATAATGTAGGAGGTACCTACCTACTTATGTGTTTATAACTTTAACATTAAATTGAAATGAATGTAGTACGGTAATAAATTATAATTTTATTTATAGGTTCAACTTATAGTTTCTATAGGTATAAAGATGCTATAATTAATAATTAGATTTTTTTTATCTTTTAAGATATAAAACATTATTTATTTTTGAATATAGATAATATTTAATGTTGAACTATACCTGTGCTGTACCTATGCAATATACATATATTACAATATAGGTACAATAACAATTTTAGTAGAGTGGATTTTTGTTTTGTTTTTAAATATTTTTGCATAATATTATATTGCACCTAAATATAAGTTATATTAATGGTGATAATATTATGCCTTAGGTATTTTAGTTAGCTATAAAAGATAAATGGATAATTAATAAGTAATATTATTTTTTTTCGCTGATACTAGTACAAATTATTTTTGATGGTCATATCACTTGAATATTCACACACGCTCATATTTCGCTTATGCCAAATGATAAACACTTACTGACGAGTGACGAGTATAGTTTTATGTGTACGTTTTCGTTATTTTACAAATTATTCTCGCTCTTAAACTTTTATGGTTGATGATAAATCGATAACAATAATTCATCATAAAAAATATAATATTTGTCATGTCTGCCGTCTGGTATTCTACAGTTACACTGAAATGTTTTTGTTATTAACGAAATAAAATTATAGGTTTACATTAAAACTATATATATACTTTAAATATATTATTGAGACATTTATAATATTATGGGACGCCTTTGGTCGTTAACTGTTTATCTTAATATTATAGTAAATAAATATGAATCTGATACACCTGAAATTTAATTTTAACATACCTAATATCAAGTTAATAATATTTTATCACCATGTCAATTTTCCTCTACATTATTTCTATAGTTAATTTTTTATTCATTATTTTTAATTATTATTTACTCAAGCACATACTATTTGAGAATAACCACAAAATATACTGCTGGAGTTATATAAAAAATCCTCATAATATTGGGGAATCATCTTAAAATGCGTGTGACTCACGACGCCCACCATCGGCGAGACATGTTTTTTCAAGCTCTGTTTAAGCTCCATTTAAATTCCGTCGGGTCCGCAGTCAAAATAAGCGAAGGAAAAAAAGAAAGAAACCAGTATAAACACGACCATAAACAACCCGGCGTTTATAATGGTAAGCGGACCGGTCGTTAAAAATGTGAATAAAAAAAGTTAAATAAAATACTTAGAACGCACCCAGTAGCAGTTACACAAAAAAAAAACTATAAAAAATATAGAGAAACCAGTTTGGAAGGAAATTATTAGGATTTTGTTTGTTTCTTTTTCGTCTCCTTCCCTTAAATTAAACTAAATTGAAAAATCTGAATTTCTGAACTACTATAAGCATAAAATTATCGACCACCATTCGTGTCACTTTAACTGAGGTATTATAATTGTCTTTAAAAATGTATGAGGATATTTTTTTTAGTAGGTTAAGTGGTCGGTCACGCAAACCTTCATCGTCCTTTCAGCTTTTTTTTTTTTATACAAAAATTATGTACAATGAATGTATATTATCTTCTTGCATGCAATAGAGTTTGGCTTGTTTATTTTATTACGTATTTGTCCACATTATTAGCTATGTATATAATTGGTATCATTATTTCCAAGTTGAATTGTAGGATTCTTTTCAGATATTTATAAATTCATAAACCATTGTTTAACTATTGTATAACCTAAATATTAATGAACAATTTAAATGGTTTGAAATGTGTAAACTCAATTAATAATTAGTACCCTTGGCGATTCAAGTTATTTTTAATGTATATTTGAAAGCAAAATACGTTTATTATTAATTTAAGTATAGTGTTTTTATAGAAAGGTTGACACAGAAATATTTTATATAGGAGGTAGAGGGCATAATAATCAATATATTTTAATCGAGACATTTTTATTAATTAATAAGCGAGTAAAAAAATGAAGGTAGGTACCTACTAATCATAAGTTGTAAACAATAACACTTTGTTTAGGTATCAAACCATATTAAATTTAATAACGTGACAGTAAAAATATTTATTTTTCCTAGACACTTCTATTATAAGATTTGCTTTTAGTTAAAGAAATTGTTTTCTTTATATGAGAGAAAATATTGACCAATAATTCAAACTTAAAGGTAAGAATATTATCAAGGCACCTCTATTAATAAGTTTTTGTTGATATTTTTATTTACATTTTAAAGTAAAATATCATAATTTAAAAAAAAAACCCATAACTCGCTTAAAAATTTAAATATCAATAAAATCCTATGAAATAATTGTCTTATTTATGAATTTGGTATTTAGAAAACGCACGCTAATATTATCTTACAAGTTTACAACACAAACTTGGTTTTGCTGAACGCAGATTTGATATTTTGTAGTAGGTACTTATTAGTTATTGTACGAGTTTGTGAGACGAAGATAACACTTTCGGGTCGGTGTCTTTTTGAATGAGAAAATACTTGGCAGTTAGCACTATTTATTAACAATAAAATATACGACTTACGAATTAGTGAAACTTTTATCACTGATAACTGGTAAGTATTTACGTATACTTGTCCAAGTCTAACTTAGTGTCGTCTATAAATTTGGCCATTACGCATTTTAAAATTATCGAAAATTATTATTTTAAAAGTTAAAAATAACAGAAAAAAATATAAAAATTGTTTTTTTGGTGGGGGTGGGGGTTAAAGGGTAGGCTCATGTTGTTCCCTTCACGAGTTCACGAGTCCATGACTGGTTTTATATTAATATTTAAAAAAGTAAAGCTATATTTCAGTGTTTTCGTCTTTATAGTGGGAATAGCTATAGGGTGAATAAATAAACTCTAAAGACGATGTATATTTTCAACGTGTTTTTTCATACTCGTATGGGTGGCTTGTCTTGTGTAACGTAAGGCACCAAAGAGTATTGATCGTCATATAATTTTATGACACGGTATTCAGTAGTTTGGTATTATATTATTATCTGTTTCATTGCGATGGATTGTTTTCTCAGTGAAGAGGCAGGGGAATAGGTACATAGTTGAAGTTTATTTATTACATGTCTACGGGTAAAATACCCAAGGTGTGGCAGTAAGAATTTGTGTACTGTATATTATGGTATGTATATGTAGATATATTTATGTAAGTCACGCATGTATCGTCGAATTAAAAACCAACAATTTAGACAAATATATTGTAAAACGTACAAAAAATACACATAATATGAATAACCTACCTGTTACAGTTTTAATATTTTTTTAAGAACATTCCTGCAGATTTATAATGTCATTAACAGCCGCACCACACACAACACCGCGGTAGTCGCAAACATCATGGTTTTGATTGATATAAATAATATATAATATACATAGAAGTTCACGTTTCGCGTGTGTGCTCTATGTTTAGACGTTTAGCGAGGATAAAAAATACTCGGAGAGGGGGTTTGCATTATTTATTCGCTTCCCCGTCGGGCGTTTTCTCCACATCAAATATTCTGTTTGCACTGCAACCCGCGCGCTCACATAGCAGCTGCAGTGTAACCGCCGCCTCTATACGTCACACATGGTAAGTGGCATGCTAAACAGGGTACTTCACCACGAACGGTTCTATACTACAGAAAACAGACCGTAGGCGTCGCTCACTCGAAATTAGATGCGATGCGTGTGTATATTTTTATGCACGAAAATATTATTATTATACTATTTTGATTTTTTTTCTCCGTCCTTTTTAAAGCCGGTACCGTGTATACAATATCGGATGGTATTGTGTCCGTTTTTATTAACCGTGAAATATTCTCACGTCTTTAAAAAAGCGAAAAAAATGATAAATAATAAATAATAAATAAAATAGCAGACAATATAATATATTGTACTTAGTTTCTTATTTTTTTCATGCGTCTCATTTCGTACAATATAAACGTATACTGCTATATAACGTGTACGTCAACGCATAATATGTATAATATTGTATAATATAGGTATTTAGACGTAACGATGCGTCTTAAATCTATTTTGCATATTTTCGACGATTGATTAGTTAATTATTTCGAACCATAATTGTACTTTCGTATTCATTTTGCGCTTACTTTCATATAATAATTATTCACATTGCGCATCAGTTCTATACCATTATGCGTGTAGCGAGGGTAGGATACTAGAATACGTTTCAATTTGTAACGTACAAAATAATATTCATAATATTATGTGCTATGTATAATAGGGGAAAATACTGTATCAGTCAATATCATTGTATTCACACTGTGTCAAGTGTCAAAACAATAAATAAGGGATTGGGGATTACAGTATGAGATTGATATATAATTTGTTGTCATTGACGTATAAACACTTTTTAAACCAATCAAAACAAACGGAAACAAATTAGTTTATAATACATATGTACGCCCTTTACATACCTACATATTATAATTATGATAAATCATAATTTTCTACTCGACTCCATACATTTTAACAATAAATAGTGGACTCAAATTATATAATATATTAATATTAATGTTTATAGTTTTATAAACATTTAATTGATCGGTTTTCGTTTAAAATACAAAATTAATTTAAAATTGATTTTTTTACGTACGTATTTGTAGATAGTTAAAAAATTAGTTTCTGATTGTTAAACAATATATTTATGGCATTATATAAAATATATATCTTATTAATTTTTTGGAATCGTTTTGACGTTTTAAAAAAAAAAAAATAATACTATATATTAATGAAAATGTTCATTAATAATTATTATTTTATACAATTTAGTAATATTTTAAAAATTGTACAATAATGTTGTTATACATTATTATCCTTATACCTCAAATCTACAAAAGGAGTCTTTACTCTTGACTATAAAAAAACAGCATCCTTTTCCGTTGTATGAACATGTGGTCGTTGCACCAGACTTTATAAAAGTATAAATTTAGATTTTGAAAACATTCCAATTCGACAAACTGGCCAGATATACAACTTTTGAAAATATTAATATTAAAAAACTTATAGTTATTTTCGCATCATCGTTTCCGTTGACCTATGTGAATTAACGAGTCCTCGTCGGACATAGATGCAATAATTCGTTTATGGTTCATTACGCTTTAATTATAGACAAAAATGGGTTGGCTTAATTTTAAGCTAATATTAATTCTATTATAAAAATATTTTACTATAGTTTCCCAAGAATGATTTAATTTCTTTAGTAGGTATAATTTTTTTTTAGAAACAATAAGCTATATATAAAAATATTTTTTTATCAATATTTTATTTCTATTCAAACTCAATTATATAAATTACAAACAATCATCAAATAGTACAGAACAAAAAATGTAAATTAAGATAATTAAAAAAAAAAAGCAAAATTATAATTTTTATAAAAAAATATTTTCCTGAGTAGTTGTATGAAATACATTTCTTAGTCTGTGTCAGAGTTGGTGTAGTCTGTTGATTCACCATTTTTATCTTCTGCAGCTAATGAAAATATATCTGTAGGCTTTACCATACGAAAAGCCATCTCAAAATCGTTTTTCTGCCAAGGGGTCAAAGAATTAGCTAACGGATCCATGTACAACAGCATTTCGTAGCGACTCAGATAATCTATTGGCGTAATCAAAACAAAAATATAATGTGGTATTAAATGTTTAAAAGATTATACCTACAATAATTAAAAAATTTAAATTTACGGTTAAGGGGGTTTGGAATGTAATGTGCTTAATTTGCTTAATATTAATCATGTTATTTACTTAAGTTCTTCAAATAGCTATTATTAACATTTTTTTTTCTATTTACTTATATCGTAATTGTTTATTTTCATATGTATAACGTATTGATACTATTTGTATTCCATGCCCTACGGACGTTTATTACTCAATAAATAAATAAATAAAATGTATCCTTATTTTCACGGAATTAGGGCGTTCACTGCCTCATTAAATAGTTTTTTTGAATTTAAAAAAATTGAGTTTTTTTAGTTAAATGTAAGGAAGTGGTTATTACATTTAAGACTACGATGGTGTGTACATTTCTACAAATTTATTTTTACACTTATAATATAGTTTTTATAGAACTAACCATTACTCGCCATCCCAGTACCTCTTGTATCAATACATGACAATGGAAGATCAAGTTGTTTTCGTTTTTTTGTTGACGATTTCAGAGTTTTTAATTTTTTCCTATATTTACGCTTAGGTTTTTCCCCGGCAACACATCTTTTAGATTTGAAACATTGATAGAGACATTTGTCCCAAAACGATCTTAATGTTTCTCTTTCACCTAAGTATACGCATTTATTGGAGCCAGTTCCTTTGTTGTCTTCCGATGTTTCTGATGACGTGTCATTATCCGTACAATTTGGATGAGATTTATCGAATATTAATGGTAAAGGTTTTCTGTCCTTTCTAGAACTTCCTTTTTCTTCTGACGAAATGTCACTATCATCAGTATTTGTTGTTGGAGACTTTTGGTCTTTGATAACGGAAATCGCCTTTGTTACGTCTTTTAACTTGAACAAAATATTGATTCTAGTTTTAAACCGATTATTTGGTAATAATTGTAGATAATATAATATACTAGAGTATATACCAGATACCTACATCAACTTTATTAAATATAAACTTATCCAGATCATGGTTGTCTTCTGTATTAGAAGCTGATGTACTTTGGATATTTGACATTGGTAATTGAATATTTGTTTTTTTCCTTTTGGACATAATTGGCGAATCTTCTAAAAATGTATAGACTTTATTAAAAACTGTAATATATTTGTTTTAAATTAATAACAATTACCTTAAGTAATTACATTTTTAAATTATGACTAGGTATATATTGAAATACGAAAAATCCATTCAATATATATAATGTGCATTTACAGTAGAAAATTATGGTTTATATACATTAATTTTTAAAAGTATAAGTAGGTATGCTATAACTTATAGTTTACAATTATTATTATTATTATTAATAAATATATTAATAAAAAAGTAAATTAATTCAAAAATTATATTATAGGTTGGGTTTATAGGCTAACATGTAATAGTTATATTATATGGCCATTACGTACGGATATACCTTCTAAAATATAATTTTATCAAATATTTAATAATATGTTGATGTCGCACATGTACATATATCATCCTATTTATCTATATTATTTGTTATTATTATAAATAAATATTTTGTTTTACCTTTATTAATTATTTTTCTCTTTTTTTCTTTTTTTCTGATAACTTTTTTAGTTGTGGTATGATTAATGAAGTCCATTTTTTAAATCATTAATATTATCGGCAGTATAAGTAAAGTTTGTTATTTAAAAATTCGTTAACTTTTTTTATACGTTTCAATTAAATAAATATGTATACTAATAAATGCGTAAAAAAATATAAATTAATGAACATACATGAACATTATTATAGGTATATCTTATATTATTAACTGATAAATAATTATAATATTCCGTGTACCTCTATGGATACAAATGTTATACATTTTTATGATTTTATTCCAAAGAGAATATTGATGATATTGATGATGTATTTTTATGTTCAGAAGATGCGCGCGTTTATTCAAATCGTTTATTCAGTTTTATCAGTATTATTCCTTAACATTTTTTTCATACTTTCAAAAATGTATTGATTTATTTGTTGTAAAATATTTTTCACATTGATTTAAACTGCGTGATTCAGCGTCTAAGTGAATTTCCGTTGGTGAAATTACTTTTATATGAATAATTTTAAATTGCTTAAATAATATTTGATTTTATTATAAAAACAAACATGTAAACATTGTAATGTAAACATTTTATAAGGAAATTGTTTTTCTATGTATGTGAAATATCTTCATAATTCCCTCTTTTCATAGTTATTTAAGATGATAATAATTGTAATAATAACAATAATTTTTTTTTCAGATGAGTTCCTATCTCGAATCTCAAAGGGATCCTTTAACCGTAAGTCCACATTTTTTATATTGCTTATTTAAAAACGGATATTTTCTCGTGCAAACTATTTTAATCTCGGTGTTTATTTTCTCCTGTATCCCTTGTGCAATCAAAAGACTTGGTTGGTGGGGTATAGGGGAGCGGCTCGACGTCGCCCATCTTGAAATCGATGGTGTAAGCACAACCGAGAGGAGGGCGAAAGGGGTTTTCCATTTTTGCGCACGCGCCCAACCCTTTGAAAATCCCAAAACCTAATCATCATACTGCCGTATCCTTTGCTGCGATGGTCGTAGTGGCATTTTAAGATCAATAGGTACCTTAATAACTAGACATATGTATTAATTGTAATTTAAATTGGTCTACTCGTATATAATAAAATAATATAAATGCTTAGAAAAAATATTATAAAATATTTTTCGCTAATGGTAACCGTGTTAAATATGAGTGTTAAGGTTTTTCTCATACGGTGCAGATTATATTATAGTAAAGTTCAAAAATGGTAAGTTATAGTGTAACGTAAGCAAACAAAAAGGGCGTTATTTTAAGGTAATTTCTGGGTATAAAACAAAGGAATGATGGAAGTTAAAGGCGGTGGAGGGGGGGAAAGATACGTGGTGTGGTGTTGACGCAATTTCGCCATGAGATCAAAGGCCCCCACGTACTTTTTGCAGAAAAGGTCCCGGTGTTTCCAAGGGTGCAAATCAAATTTTCGCTTCAATTCCCTTGCGACCAGCCTCTTGATAAAATTCCAATGCCATTTCTTGGTCTCTTTTTTTGTTAAAAATAAATAAGAAAAAAGAATCAACAAAATGTGGCGGACTATTCAAGACTATAGCTTCAAATATCGTTCGATTTATGTTAAACTTGGAAGTCTGAAATGTATTTTATGTAATGCGATATTGTTGCTATATCCATAATTGAAATTTGATATGTATAGGTATATATTTTGTTGATCTACAAGTTTTTTTTAACAAGTTTCACATAACATAACCTAACAAATATAAATCTGTGTTTTTTAGGATATACCTACCTATTATTTTAGATTCTGAGTGGAATGTATTGGTTTTACGATAATTTGTCACTTTATATTTTGTGTGTCATAACTTTTTGGAACAGGTGATTTCCTTCAAACTTCAACATTGAGACAGTAGACAATTATACTTTCAGTAAAGCTAGGTCAAGAGTGGGCATTTCTAGAATTTTTTTTTTTATTAGTTAAGAAATACCAATAAAAACAGCGAGACAATTACGCAACACCAAATTTAAACACAATCGATATCGTTTTTTTCCATACCATTTTCTTGACATGATATAATTTTAAAAATATTTTTCCACTTTTTGAACTAGATTCATACAATTTTCAATTTTAATACCTAAGGATTAACAGAGTTTAGTACAAGTTTCCTCATAAGTTTTTTTTCATATGACAACTTAAAAAAATCAAAATACATAATCTCAATTGACAATTTGTTTATAAGCTTTGAAGATCAAATTTGGATGAATTCAGATTTGGATATTCAAATGTAAAATAGGTACTTTAATCATATTATATTTATTTGTATGTATAATAATTGGATATTTTTTAAACGGAACATTTATTTTCGTTATTGGTATTATTTAATTTATTAAAAATATGCTGTATTCAATGTTATTATTAATTAATTCGATTTTTTTCTAAATATTTATTTATTAAATTTCATAAATCATTCATACGATATCCTTCATAAATCAAAGGTTCTTACTTAAAATTACGTGTTTATACCCAGTACCTACGAATTTGAGTATTTAATCTGCTTTGTTATTTTATTAATTTATAAAATAATGAATATTAGTCAAGTTTATATAGGTAGAATCACTACGTATTTTTCAATACTTAATAATCATTTCAAAACATTAATTAAAAGTTTCGTAGCTAACACTATTGGTATCACTATTGGTAACACTATTAATTTATTATAGATAAAATAAACTTTAAATCACTTCATTACATTATATCAGCACACATTCTATACACCGCTGTTTTTAAATCAATTTTATTTTTATGATTAATGAAAACTATTTAGGTGTAACTTTGTTTATTTTATATATTTTTGTCCTTTTTTAATTAACTATACAACAGACTATAACCTGCATATGAGAACATGATGAAGTCCAGTTGCAAATGTCACGTACCTTAAATTTCAAAGAGACCTTTGTTCAAAAGCCATGGGCAGAAAGGGGGTGGCATAAAGGACAAATTGCCGTTGTCAACCCTTTATGTATGTTACAGTCCTCCCTACATACCTCCCTCGGACACCACGCGCTATTTAAACCAAACAATCGGTCCCCATCAGATTAAAATCTATTAATACTCAGAGAGGACATTCTAGTTTAATCTAATGATTTTTTTTTAACATGTATACGATGAAGTACCAATGACAATAAAGGGTAGTCGATGAGCAAATATTGGTACTGAAATTCCATGTACACCGTATAGTTTCGATTACTACCACCGGTCCCGAATTAGTTACAGACGAGATAATAAGGTGAATGGGAACCGAGGGAAAAGAATAAATATGAAAAGCAAATATGAATTTACGATTAGGGTAGATGGATATATACGGAGTTCAGATTTATCTCTAGACTTTTTAGTTCTATGTGAAAAGTAAACTGATCATCAGTTTCAACTGTCAATATATAACATAAACATTAGTGTCAAAGACTGTACCTATATAGTTTTGAACTTTAATAGTAAATATTCGCAGTTCAAAGCGAAAAAACAATATTTTTGGGTCATGTTGGTTAAAAATAATTTTAAAATTATACTTTATTATATTTAAGTAAGTAATTCAATTTTTGAGAAATTTAGGTGTATTAATAGCGCATATAGCGTGTTGAATTAGGATTAAGTTACAATTAAATATATAGTTTTATAACTTTCGTATTTATCATCCTATATTTTCTCATATTTTTATGATGGTAAAATATACAAGTAATATCTATATTATTATAATTTTTCAAACATTTGAATTTATAATCTTTATTAAGTTTGTTCACCACATACCTATAATGGGGGTTTAAAATTTTACAAAATTTCCTAATTTACAAATCTACCTACACAAGTTTAAACCAAAATAAACGTTTATGCGTGAGTATCAAACATAATTTGGGACTTCTTTTGCTGTAAGTCAAACGATAATTTATACTTGCATGTTATTCGAATAGTACTAACTCACCACGGTCAAATTACAAACCAATTGGTGCAATCATAATAAATCTATTAACCAACCCTTTTTCAATACCCCCATGCGGCCGATCATAATCCATATTTCACGGCCTGCTGGGCTTGTAAACCACTTACAGTGGTCATTCCCTTTTATATGTTTGCACTATACGATCATGTACAACCCGCACTTGACTTTTTTTTCGTAGCCCTTTCCGATAGATTTTCCCCTTTTTATATATACATGGTGTATATTTTTTTATTTTTATGTAGTACGGAAATATTGGGAAATGCCTGAGACGAAGAAACTGCGCCGTAGAGGCGAGTAACAGGATTAAGGGAAACATCAAAGGGATGAAAATTGCACTCGTCAGTCTCCCAGTCCTAACTATATGCACGTCATTAACATACAAATGCCCAGGGGAGGGATAGTCATCATATTCGGTCCACTTGTCTTGTAACCAATCAACCCTATCCCATTACATCCCCCTGATGACAGTCCCAGTGATCAAGAAGGATGAGCTCTCCTATGGCACTAAATTACTATCGAAAATATATGCGTATGTAGTTTATATTATATTTGCAAGAGCCGTGTAGTTTACAGGATAGGAAAGTAACTATTTTATGTAAAAATTAGTTTTGGAATAACTGAATTAAAATTAACTTTAAACTGATGTTATACAATATTAGAGTGAAAATTAATATTTTATATAACATATTAACATTATGTTATCATATGTATCAATTATAGGTTTTATTAATTTCGGTCATAATGATGCAATAATATTTCGGTACAGTTTACAAGTCACCGTGTATATTTTACACAGCTATCATTTTTCCTATATTTTTTTTATTTCCAGTTAGTATTATTACTATAAGTTTTCCTTTTGTGTTTGAAGATGAAAAGAAATCGTTGGGGATTTATACTTTATTATTATTCAGCCATTCACCCTCTGGTGCATTAGTAAAATGGGAAAACGATTGTAAAATAAACAAGGAAATTTACCCATAGAATCCTATTTTCTGTAATTTTAAAAAGCCGCTCAAATGATTATTACTTATTAATATTATTAATCTTAATTAAACTATAACTAAAATAATAAATTATAAAAATAAATTGTATAATATAGTATTGTATTTAAAAATTCTAAATGTATAATGTCCTGGTACATATAGGTACTGTCCTGTGTATTTAAAAAGCATATTATATTAATATTAATAGGTAGTATCATAATCGTAATGTATTACCTATATTAATAAATAAATATTTTTTAACTGTATTAAGTTCATAAAGGTATAAAGAATTTTATTGTTAAATTAACTTTGTTATTTATTTATTTATATTTAATTTTTAACTTATTAAATATACTTTTATCCCATAACTCAGAACCTTTTCTGCATTAATAAGTTTTTAAGTTTTAAACATACACACCACAATACATACAAATATAGGTACCATACAATTTTTTTTTTAATTTTACATAAAAATATATATAAATATCATTTAAATATATCGGTGAAATATAAGAGAAACTGTTGGCATAAAAAAAAGTAATAATAGTAAAAATAAAATGAATAAAGAGAAAATTTAAATTCCAGACATTTGGTGGCCCTTTGCGTTCCTGCCAAAAGGCTAAAATACCCGTTCGACTATTTTTTTACATACCTAAAAAAGTCGAAGTCTTTGAACCGTATACGACAGCGGGTTCTTATGAAAAAAAGTATCCCACGTTTTTTTCCAAAGGGTCTTTTTTCTTATGGATACCGGACACTTTAATTTCCGTCCCTATGAAAAAAAATCTGCTCATGCAAAAAAAAAAGAGGCACGCGTATTTTCTTATATAATAACACAACCAATCATTCTTGTTGTTTATTCATTATACGATTCGAAAAATTATATAATGATCCTGTGCATTTTCGTCCTCGTGAGTGTAGTTGAGTGACCCTGTGACGACGTCCAATTAAATATTAAAAAAATATGTTAGTGAATAAGTCAAGTACTATTGAAAGGTATGATAATTATAATGTTATTCTACTAGATATTCAAGTATTGGAGGGACAAAATATACAATTTTATTTAATGACTTCAATATACGTAAATAATATTATAAAACTATTGGACATTTACATTTTACAAATTTCTCTGGTATTGTCAGTATTGGTAATTTCAACGTTTCATGTATGATTTTAGGAAGCTTTAATGAGTAAATGCCAAACGGAAAATAAATCTTTAACATAACCTATGAACCTCAAATGAATAACCTATTTCAACATTGCATTGTTGAATTAAATAGTACCTATATATTTTAAATAAGTATTGTCAACATTCCCAAGTAGCTTATAGTTTATGTATCAACATAGTTATTTTATTTTGCAGCCAATATGAAAAATATTATTATTGGGAAATTAAATATTATCTCTAATACGACTGTCTTACTGTCGGACCCAGTCTAAAATTTAAATAGTCAATTAATATTACTACATTTTTAAAACTATTAGGTATGTTATATTCTGTACAAATATGCTACATTTTCGTAAAACTTTTCACAAAACGTTTACCTTCTTGGAACCAGCTATAGAATATTATTTAATTATTTAATAGTCACATTTGTATAACATGGATACTTACATCAAAATGTATATTTTATAGATTTTACCCCGATGTTTTAATTTCAGAATTTTAAAATGTTAAACAGTGTTTACATCATAATATCTCCTTAAAATATTATAAATATTGCTGCTGTGAGATAAAAGAAAATACAATAAACATAGTATGATTTGAATAACGAATGTTTTTGTTGCTGGCATAATAATATATTAAGGGTACTACTGCTATTAATAATAGGCGATAGTTATTTACATGCTTATCAGTATATCGTATATTATAGTATAGGAAACTATAGTTTATTTTTCGTATTGTACCTACTTTCATCTAGTTAAATACTATTTAATTTTCCCGTAGGTAAATTTCGTATCAAAGTTGATTGACAGCTTAATTTTTATCACAGAGTATGTCACAGTCCAGATTTATTCCGAGTTTTGACAATGCACTTAACCGTGGTATTACTTGCGCAAATGATAAGAATCATCGTGCATATGGGCTTTATATATTATAACTGCACCCTCATATTATCCAACCCTCTCTATTATGGAGCTTTCCGTTAAGATATTCATCGGTCCACATTGTTCCCGGAAACCTTTCACTGATCTGCAATCAGATCCTGATTGAAAAAGCGTGTGGGCGTGGTTCAACGGCTTTAAAAAATATGAATGTTATTGAGAAATTGTTTAGTATGGCTTGTTTTTGTACCCACGTATTATTTTTGGGGGGTTATTTTTTTTTTATTTTTTTTTTTTTTAATGCACAAAAGGACCATAAATACGTTGTCACAGGGATTTTGGCATGTCCCCATTTACGTGTCTATTATTTAAGGATTAGTTGGGTAGATAATGGTAATGTTATTCTATGCATGGCGAGGACTTTGGTGTAAATCCTCGCAGCAGGGCCACTTCGGCCGCAGGGAGTCCTAATGTTATTCTAATGAGACGTTATGTAAAATATACATAAATTGGTATTACAATTTATGATGAATATGTGGTTGAATAAAATATATTTAATTTATTATATAGTCTTATTCACAACACCCACGCTGCATATTATTCGCTAGGTAGTAAAATAGTAATTAGTTTATTTCCTACAAATATATAAATATGAAAAGTAATAAAATATACACATGGCCAAATATAGGAATATTACTGAAACTGACAGGAAGTAAAAAAAAATTTAATATTGATACAATATTTAATAAACGTGTGTAATAAACATGAACGGAAAATACCGTGCCCTTATTATGTCGTGTGCTCGTTTATATTGAGGTACGCGTGCCATCCAAGATATAACAATTATTATAAAAAAATTGATGGGGGACGATGACAAGATAAAAGGGACTTTACAATTGTATTTAAAAAAAGCCCCTCTATATGTTTCACTAAATCCTCACTAGTGTGTGTATACAATGACATTTTTCAAATTAATACATAATGTAGTTCGGATGAGTGAATACTGAATAAAATAATAACGTTAATAATTAAAAATCAAAGTTTGAATACATTTAATAAAAATACGTTTGATTATTATTTGTTGATTGTTACTTTGTTAGATATCGTCTTAAATTAAATGAAGAAGGTAATTAAAGTATATTCTAACATATAATAAAACAAATTATTCGTAACGTAGGTAATTTAAAACAACGTTTAATACAACATTTAAAATATTATAGAATAGAATAATTTTACGTTAACATTTTTTATTTATGTATAAATTCTGTTCTATAATAAATAATAATAATAATAAATCAATTAAAGTTTCCTTATTTGTTATCATTTTAATTATAACGAGTTCCTCTTTAATAATCAAATTGTGTCAGTAATAATAATAGTACGAAGTATAAATAGTGAGAAATTTAGTTTTTTCAAACTTTACTAGAATCGAATTTCATTTATGTATTTATTTAATAAGGAAATAGACATAAGTGTGTGGTGTGAATTGAGAATTGACCAACTCGGCGTGAGATCGAAGGACATATCCGGAAGCTATCGAGCTTAGGGTCCTAAACTTGATTATGTTGAAATTGACTTTATGAAACTTATATTGATTAAATTACAGAATTACACACGTCATTAGATTAGTTTGGTAAATGTTATTGTATTTGAAACTCCCACTTACAAAATATATAAAGGTTGCTATATATATATGCCTGGTATACGTTATTATTTCATATAAATAAAATTATATAGGTACCTATTTAGATTATTTATTTAGGAAAATGTAAACCAACCAAGTTTCCTTCTGATATACTATTTTATAAAACATAACGGAATATTAAAAAAAATAGCTCTTTGAAGTTTAAAAAATAATCGTTATTAAAAGCGAATCAAATATGCCTTTGAGTCAAAAAGCTCTTTGTAACGGGGTAAAGTGCATTTATCTGTCGGTGGGCGGAGGCATTGCAACATCAAAGGGACATACATCAAAGGTCCTGCTCTCCTACCATAATATATATAATGCGGTGTTGACTGTGGAGTTCTCTGTCAAAGTTGCTTTGTTCTTTGGCCTTTCCAAAAGCTATCTCCGTTGTTGGTCTTTGATGTCCGTCCATCTCCTTTTACTTATATATTTGGAGTGAGCCAGCCCGCCAGTTTCAGTCGCGTCACAGTCGTCGTTCGTGCGATATGTCCGCCGCTAGGAAGTAACCGATGATGAAGATGAAAACTAGAAGGCAAGTCCGTATAAAAAAACCAACCAAAGTTCGAATCGCTAGCGAAGCTGATATTATTAAAAAGCTGGAAATTTGGTACACGCGATGGACGAAGAGTATTGGGCGACCTCTTACTCCCTTAAACTTGAAGAAAAAAACCATAATGATATTGAAAACGCTCAAAGTTTCTGCAGATGTCATATCTATAATCACGCTAGATTGGATTAAAAAGTTCATGAAGAATCGAGGTAACTTGGAAGGATACAATGATGACGAAACCTATGCTGGACTATTAATTCCTTTTGATGTCAATGGTATTCCTGATGTTACATTGGACACCACCCTTAATCCAGACCGAAAAGTGTGGCTACTAATGGCCGGCAACAAAAGTGGAAGACACAGGACCAGAGTATTAGTTATAGGTAAGAGATGGAGACCTCCTTGTATGGAAACTGTGAATATGTTGGGGCAACCTGTGGTATACGCAGGAGGAGGTGATGGTTTTCCTACACAAGATTTGTTCAAATGGTGGTTTGAGACAGAATTTTGTCCAGCTGCTCTGTCTATCAATTCAAAAGCTGTATTGGTTATGGATAAAGCATCTTTTATACCAGAAAAATGCGAATATAATGGAGTTTCTTTACAAAACCACGACGGAGATTCAATTTGTAAATCTACATTATTTATTGAATTCAAAGCTACATACACAGCTCTACTTCTTACTCAGGCGTCTTTAGATCAACAATCTGAAAGATCGATTCAAAGATTTTTAGGAAAATATACATTAAAAGACGCGTTCATTTTATTACATAGAGCTTGGTTACAAGTCACCACAGAATCGTTTTCGACTTGTTGGAAAAATTGTGCATATACATCAGCAATGAAAGGTATTATTTTGGGTGTACAGTGGTTAGCTCATGATCTTGGACTGGAAGTATCAGATGACGACATGCTGGTTTGGATTTTATCTAATCCCGTGGAAGTCACTGAGCCGGAAAATTTATCTACAGACTCCGAAGACATTGAAATTCCACCTACTGCTACGCAAACCGTGGATTATCTAAAAAAGGCGTTATTATGGGTCGAGACTCAACCACTTGAACCGTCGTTTGTTATTGCGATAAGGGACTTGATAACTTATGCTAAACAGGCACGTATTGTATGCGCTATCACTACATCTTACAATTTCAAAACGAGCAAAAAATGTATTTTCAAACGATGCTGGCACGTAAAATGGTTTATTATTTTTTATATTAAAATATAAATCAAACTTTTTTTGACAAATATCGTTTTTGGTTGAAAGATTTGTCTGTTTAGTACTAATATACATTTTTACTGAGTTAATTTTTTAATCTTATTATGTTACAGGCAAGCAAGATTGGTTTAGGACCAGCCCATCCATTCTTTTGCCACAACGGCGAGCAGCTGGGTACCCAACCACCACCCGCCCATATGGGTATACCTCCTTACCAACTTGACAAAGCACCCGGTGAGTACATTTTTTTTTTAATATCGATTTTTATTCTCACCCTTTAAAGCTAAAGAACCCCTAAATATGAATGCGTGTAGACATTGACGAAGCCAATCCTTTAAAAAGGCCTGCGGTGAAAACAATACCGTTATGCCATGATAATTACGGTGACACAAAAAAGGGGTTTAAAAAAAAAGTCCTCGACTTTTTAACAATTATTTTGCTCACCCCTATGGCTATGCATAACGAACCTCCTGGTCAAATTTTAATCGGTCCCTCATTTGTACGGTTTATATATTTTAATTGAAGTAAAGTTCTGCGTAAAAGTATACTACTTTTTTCTCGTATATAAGCCCAAGTGTACATCTAGAGTGTGAAACGTTCGAGTGTGTTGAGCTCAACATAATAGTACTCTCGACCTAATTTTTCTGCGTATTTTACGTAATTTGTATTATTTTAAACTATATGTCTAAATACATACGTGTGTGTGCATTACATAAAATATTTTTTGTAGAATACAACTCATATAAGATTAATATATCTTATTATCTTATACAATTTGTTCGTAATGTACCTATGTCCTATATTGTATTTACATCATTTATAATTGGACCACTGCGCCGTCTATTTAAAATACATTTTCTTCAAACTACGCTAAATGCACACACTTACATAACAATTTAAAATAATATATATTATACACCTGTGTTATGCTATTTTTAACATGACATTATTTATTACGGATTACTAAAAAATAAAAAATAAATAGTTTATGGATATAACATAAATAACAGTAGATGATTTTTTTTTTATAAAACTTTGTGGAAGGTTTTATTGTTCAAGTATTAACATTACCAAAGTGGAAAAATCCATAATGTACAGAATCGATACCTACCCTTTGTTTTTAGTCGAGTGCGCTTTCAAAAATTTAAACGCATTTTAAGACCCTTTCGTTTACACCGCCCGAGTGGTTTTTATATTATCCCAAAAATTTGGATGGACCAAATGGCACATTTTTTCGGTTCAGTGAAATAAAAAATATTCAATTATAGGTACAAATATCAATATCAATAAATTATTAAAATAAATATTCAACGTTTAAATTTATTTGAAAAATTAAATATTGTATTTAAAAAATCTGATAGGTATATTAACTATTGTTTATTTTATTTAGGACTCCCGAGGCCTTCAATGTACCCATTCCCCACAGGCCAGTACCCTTATCCGTTATTAAGTCCGGACATGTCACAAGTTGCAGCCTCATGGTAAGTACTTAAAAAATGTTACTATTTTTAATTATTTACCCCCTGAATTCATTACTAATATAATATAATTTAAAATTTGAATTATTTTGTTTTGAAATTTAAATATTATGGTAAGTCCTCGAAAATTAAAAGAAAATTGGTTCGCGTGCATATACCTACGTTATTTATATTTGTATTAATTACTATGATAAAAAGCATTTAAAACTTATCAGAGTATGTTCTCAAAGAATAGTGAATTTCCTCTTAAAATGTAATATATTTAATCAGATCGATGTTGAAATTTAACTAAAATAATTATATCAGTAACACTGAATCAATTAAATAAGTATAGTGTATTCTATTATAAGTTAAATAGTTATAATATATTGTTAAGATTTTCATAATATTTATTTTTTAATTTTTTTATTTATTATATTAATTATTGAATTAAAAAAAAACCAATTGAGTGATCACATTTTATTTTTTGTAAGAGTGATAATATTACTATCAACTTTTTAGCTACCAATATAGGTGGTTATAATTCATAAATATAACAGTATAGGAGTCATTTTTACCTACACATAATTCTAACAAAATATTTTAGTTAATAATTCAAATCATAACTCATAAGTAATCATTAAATACAGTGAATATAAAAAAAAAGTTGTTAATTTTTAAAAATCATTTAAACACCAAACCATTGCGTGTGAACTATCGAAAGTAGTGGGGCGTGGTCAGTTGACGCCCCGTGAAAACCTCTAATCTAGTTTGTCCACCACACTGACCCTTGTTTGTTCTTATTCCGGTCAATTTGTTACCAGGAAAATCGGTTTTCTCCCCTATTTTTTTTTTCAGTTTGGGAAATCAATCGGCTTTTCGTAGCCGACGGCTTCCGTAATTCACCAGAAACGATCTCTTTACTCCCTCGCAAAACTTATCTAAGCCGCTTTTCTTCCACTATGCTTTCCGTCCTTTATACTTTCAAATAACAAGGGTTTAGCTTTTTGACTATACAATTTTTATACTGTGTTTGTTTTTTTTTTTAGGCACACACCGGCCAGTATGTACCATCAGATCTCATCGGCTGGAACTGGTTTCAGAGGATCCTACCCACCTTCATTAGGCACAAGCCTAACTAGGTGAGTTAAAACCATTACATAAGTATTAATATACGTTTTACTCATACAATTTTAAGCTGCCTAAGTAATCTATTCAAGTAAAGTATTTAACTACTACTACCTATATTATAAAGAAAATATTCTTATCTACACGTTTAACAAACTACAAAATGTTATACAATTATATAGGTAAACGATAAACTTAAGTTATAACATTAAAACTTAAAACGATTGTAATATAGGTAGTTTATAGACTTCTAGTGATTTTTGTCACTTTTATTGTTTTGTTATTATTAATAACTTGGAACATTTTACTCGTAACTTAAATTATCATTTTCTGTATACAATTCAAATTCAATTACAATTCAATCTGTATTATTCAAAATATTTAAAGTAATTTATATACGTTTTGAATTTTTGAATTTTTATGATCGGTCAAAAAACTTGAAAATGCAATGAACATAAGTTGTAGCAATTCCACAATATTGAAAAATATGGTGAAATATTTTTTGATTAAGCATTTAAACTTCAAATTATGACAAGATTCGTCTTAATCATGAACATTTCTAAATTATACTTTGTAGTTTAAAACTGTTAGTTTAGTAACTAAGACTTTAAATTATAGAGTGTACCTATTAGGTTTTGTCGTTTTGATACATCCATAGTTTTAAGTGTTCCATATATAATTTTATGTTTTATATCTGATGTATAAAATCTTAATTTGTTAAAGGGGACGCTTTTTAACCGCCGTCGGAGGTACCTAGGGGGACTGAGTCCTCCTGCGTCGTCCCCCCCACTTTAACCCCTGCCTACTACCTATATACAGCAGAGTGACTTTCCCGTTTTTTAAACTTATTTAACTATAGTATTATCTATTGGAGATGTAGGTACCTATATTAATTATATTATGTGTTATTAGAAATATACATATACACTACTTTGAACTTTGTGTGCATTAGGTATATAACATTTTAACAACATATATTTTAAAATAAGTAAATAATTTGAGTTCATTCTACAATATTCATTAATTAGAATTATATCTTACATTTGATGTTATTATACCTATTATGTGTATATTATAGAGGAATTCTAGAATAATATAATATTTTATATCATATAATATGTTTTTATCAATGACATAATATTATACCAGACTTTTATTAGGTTTTCGTGGGAAGGATAGTAGCCTAGTAAATATTTTATACCAACAAAAGCGCTTCCAATAAATTTAAGAACAAAAATAAATCTATTTTATAAAGTTTATTCAGACTTTTAAACTTAACTTTAAATTTTAACATAATATAATTCTATACATTTTATATTAGATGGTATATACTTAAATATAGATGACTAAAATAATGAAGTAAAAATAAATTCAGCATAATGACCAAATAGTACTAAAAAAGTAATAATTATCTATAAAAAAAATAGTATTACTCGTAAAATGTGTATATCTAATTTAAAAAAGGTGGGCAAGTGGATGTCGCTCTGCTGTATAGTAGGTTACAAGTGGGTCACTGTATAATGGATGGTATTAAATTTGAATTCAATGATAGAATATCATTGTATAAGAAAAACAATTCTAAGCGGAGACTGAATCTAGTTGTAAGATATATTATACTTATATCTATGGTATTAAAAAAAAAAAAATTGACCTATAATAAATTCCAAATTAATCATATCACAATATCCATTAGGTACTTATAACGCGTTATACATCAGCAACAAACCGTAATACTATCATAGATATATAATAGTATACTTTAGAAGTTTCAAGTACCCACGAATAATATTATAAAATCACAACAAAATAACTAAAATAGTTATTCTAGGATTTTTTATATGTAATTTCATCCAAATTTGAACTTAAAATGAGTATAAAAATAAACTGTGCTTATGTATTTTTTAGATTCTTTGGTAACAGAATTAACTACTTACGTGAATCTTGTTTTAAATTTTCAATCCTTAGATATAAAAGTTGAACATTTTATGAATTTTTATCTACAAGAGATAATTATTTAATTTTAAATTTGATAAATTTTGTCA
>NC_042495.1:34508823-34543824 GCF_005508785.2 Acyrthosiphon pisum | reverse complement strand
TTATGAGGAATCTTGTATTACATTTTAAAATCTTAGATTTAAAAAGAAAAATTTTTACGAATTCTTAACACAAAATAATTTGCTAATATTCGTGATTTTTACATATTTTGTCAATTTTTGAACTTTAAATGTTAAAAAAAAAACTGTGACTAAGGATTTTTAATATTTTTCAAAGGTCATTGTAACAACATAGTAGGAGCCTTGTATTAAAGTTTCAAGTATTTTTACTCAACAAATAAAGTTTTATTGACATTCATAGAAAAAAAAAACTAATAATATTGGAAATTGAAAATGTCCCTAAATAGTTCAAAACAAATCAAAATATTTTTAAAATTGTATCATGTATAGAAAATGGAAATATAAACAACCAATGAAAATTTCATGTATGGGTCATTTGTTTTTAAGTTACAACAAAAACCAAAATTAATTATCTCGAAAACAGATATTGTGTAAAAATTCCCATTTTTCCTTAATTTTTCTTTTGTTTTTCACGGGTCTATTGAAAACTATTGGAAATTTCAAATTTTGACCTCTGGAATACACCAACTAGATTCACTTTCCCATCAAACAAGATACTGTTGAAGAAAATCGAAGCAGTTTTACTGCCCCAAACCGTGATGACAGACACAAAAATAAAAAATAAAAAAACACACATCATTATAAAATCAATACATTCATCGTTCCACTCAGAATCTAAAATCAGAAGTAAATGTTAGATATACGTTTATTTGGCTGTGGCGAAGAACTAAGTCGCTGATAATATGAGTAACGATGTCACATAAGGAAAAATTACAAAGCCTTTTTTAATGGTACTTTTTCTTTTATTGAATATATATTTTGAAACATGATTATCATGGAAAATATAAAAGATAACAATTATTTATAAATTGTAATGCTTATGAACTTGTATTTTATTATAATATATCCTATTTAACGTAATATAAATTAATCGTATTTCGGTTATATTTTTACTATGATATATTGGTTTTTTTTTTTTTAATTTGATAAACGTTCGAAAATGGGTGGAAAAAATATACGCTTCACTTGGGCGCGGAACTTCTTTAAATGCACCTTTGTCATTTATATTTAAATATTATATTCATAACAAAATATTGTGTATTTTTATTTAGTGAGCTGTATAGGTTTTCACCGACGGGACTGATGAGTGGTCCATCACCTCATCACCATTTATCCCACCATACCCATCATTCTCATCCTGCGATTGTAACTCCAGGAGTGAGACAAGACCTGCATACGGATTCTAATCACAGGTATTTTTCAGAATTTTATGTTGATTAATCTTTCTTTTAGTTTTACAAATGAAAATAAAGAGGAATTTGCTTTTAAGCTGCCTTGGGGAAGGGGTTTTTGCTGGTTGAATAAGCTCTTTAATTGCAGTCATACTACGATATAGTGGGAATAAAAGAGGGATGGCGAGGGGGGAATTTGCATGTGGATTACAAACTGTAGGGAGCTTTTTTTGAAACGCTCCCATTGGTAGTTTTCCGAGAGATGGTATCCATGGTTACGAATTTATCGAACGCGCCCCTTGTTTCAGTCAGGGATTCCCCGTCTCTACTTGTATGTACTCTTTTATTTATTTTTATACTTTACCCTTTTGAAAATGTCCAAATGATTCAACTTGAGCGCTTAAATCGTACTTCGTTAATTTTGACGTGCATATTCTATTTACGTTTTTGAAGTACTTAAAACATTTGAAGGAGATGTGCTTTCAATTATAGGATTAAAAGTTATATTTTTACTTCTTTATTAAGAATGCGCATCATTGAATTTAGTTATATAGCTTATGCAGTTCGAAATAGACATGGTAAATTATAAATTGTGTTTGACTAATAATTGAGAATATTTTGGTAAACCTTACTGCTTAAAAGTTATTTTATAATGATTCCTTAAAGGGTTTTCGATGTAATCGTTGTATACGTACTATAAAATAATATACATATTGAATGTATAAGATTCATTCAACTCGTTACACATAGAATAATAGTCATAATTTGTCATATTGTCTTTCAAAAATTATGAATTCGTTTATCTTTGACGTGCCACAAAATTTCGTTCTCTTTGGATTTTGTTTATTTTATTACATCATAATTAAAATTCGTACATACCTACTGTAAATTATAGCCACTATTTACAATTAATGGCTAACAAGAGTGACTATCATCATAATCTTTATTACTTATAAGTTATATTATTATGTCCTCATCTATACATTAATTATTTCCTCGGCTCGGACGACACCCATCTGTCTGATATCGACACCAGCAATATCCCTGCATCTGTCTCCGGCTGTGGTTACTATGGTTAGACATATAGTATAGACTTATTTTAATGTGTCGTATTTTTAAATAATATTAATATATTCTGTTTAATAATTCTAATATATGACTTATATTCTTGTCTAATATTAAATTATTAATAGTTAATAATAATTAAATAATTTGACATTACTGTACTACTGGTCAGTACAAAAAAAATATTTAATCTTATTCAACCACTTATATGCGAGGTCTATAGAATTTAAATTTTCAATAAACAATACTTAATAACAATAATAATAATAATAATAATAAAAATTATAGATAAGTTTTATAATATTACGCGTAGTACGTTTATACCTACAATAAATTACCTGCATAATATCAGTGAATTATACATATTACTATGATTTATGAAATTAATATAATGTGATAAAACTTTAATCAAAATAATTTTGTTTGTTACATTTCAACTTAAATTTATTATTATATATATATATATATATATATATACAGTATGTTTATATTGTGTTAATATAATTCTTTAGTCGCAATAAATAGTCTATATTAATTTTTATCTTAAAATATTGATTTATTTATAATGTAAATAATATTTTTAATTTTGATCACAACTATACCTAATGTTTAGTATTTATTAAACTTAATACTTCAAACTTTCAATTACCTACCGAAATAGTTAACCACTTGCGAGTTTTAAGTCATCAATTATTTATTTAATATTATTCTACCCAACGATATCATCAATAATCATTACAGCCTTGATAAAAGTCCTGTATTTGTATGAATTATTGATTTTTTTTATATTACTATTTTAAGTATTTGATACCATAGTAAGTAATATAAAATGTACCTTTAGTATATAAAATACGTAAAATAGTTTGTATTCTATGAATACTAATCATCAGTAAAGACTAAATTAATAGTACCCATAGTCAATGATAAAATATTTATTAATTTTAATTTGTCCATACAACTCAACTACCTATATCAGCTTCAAAAAAATGTATTATTGTGGTGATTATATTTCTTGGATATATATAAAATATGAACAACCAAAATTCCCGTGGAGGTATGGAGAACTGTATTATGCATATTATTTCACAAATGGTTTGAGTATTAATTATAATAGTATATTGTGTTTATAATCTTGCAACTCATTTTAAAATATATATATAAAAAACCATTTTTGATTTATTAAACGTAACAAATTCATAAATAAAAATTATTAGATTATTATATTAATTCGATAAGTACCTACATATTATTTTCTATTATTTTTTGCAATCATATTATATTATAATATTTACCAACAAATTGATCCATGATTTTTAATTAAAATTTAAATAATTGTATTTGTATTTCCTGCGCATTTAAAATACAATACCATAACTTTATACCTATTAATTTATTATTCTGGATTTACTTTTCTTAAATTTTTATTTGCGTATTAGGCTACTTATTACTATAAACCACAGTAATAAATAATAACTCTAAATTCTCGTTTTGATAATACTATTGTAGAATGCTAGGATATAATATTCAACAGTGGCCAGATGTAGGTATTTAAGTATTAAGAGGACGCTACACAGCCATTTGTTGTCTCCGCCTTACAAGTTCATAATATAGCAAATTTACGTTAGTTTAAAAATTAGAGTGAATCGACCTATTAATTATGAAACTTGATGTTAAGAACATTATCTATGTTTGTATGTGGGTTTTTTACGATAGTTCAATTTATTAGCAAATTATGCGTATATAATATAGTGTAAATTAAAAATGCTCATTACTCACTGTAAAACTAAGTTATCGAAAAAACACACAGATAATATTCTTTCCATCAGATTTCATAATAGTTCGATTCACTCTAGTTTTTAAGCTAACGGAGTTATACGTGATCTGCTGAGCGTAAATTTGGTATGTTGTACGCACTTGTAAGAAGTAAGACCGAGACAACAAATAGCTGTGTGCGACTTACGTCCTCTTGACTCTTAGTTTTTTACTCGTCTGATTACGTAATATGCCGCCCGATGTAGTCGTTATAGAATATTATTATAGTTAAATTTTGCAAAATCATGTATACACCACTCCATCTGGTAACCAAACTCACCAACTGATTTAAATAATTTTTTAAATCGTACGTGCCATCTGTTGGTGACAACGACATCCCCTAAAATGTCGCCCTCTCGGAGAATAATGTCGAATGACTTTTAGTGAAACCACGCGCTCTGTGCCGACGACATTTTACTGGTGTACATACATTTATATAGCTAAAGAAACTACTGCATCTGTTTGATATGGGTGATTGGTAGGGAAACAAGAAGAAAATATTTCGACAGATGCCGCTGAATCGCAACAAACCGATCAAAAGCTCAGTGCTAAATTCTCAAATATTATCAACGGAAAGTATTCGATAGTATTTAGTAGGTACACAACACGACCTTAGATAGAAGCCATGATGTAGATAATTATATACATCGTGATTGAATTCGTGGTACAAAACTTACTCGTACCATTGATTAAATATAAAAATTAAACTATGGTCGTACTATGTAAGTCAAAAAACTGTGTTTTGCGTGTGTGGTACACATGCACGGTGGCAGTCTTGTTGTTGTTGTTGTTGTCGTCGGGATTTTTATTTTTTTCGTACACCAAAGGGTGGTATGAATGACGTAACGCCGTCGGCATTCCATCATTATTGACGTTTATGGGCAGAGCTCAGTGACCCCGCCGGGCTTTTGAGGGGGTGGTGGGTTGGGGTGGTTTTGCTGAGTGAGGGTGTGGCGTCATCGGTGGAGCGGTAGAGGGGAAAGAGGGGAAAGACAAATGTCACGACGACGACGGCGGCGGCGGCGGCGACGACGGGACTGCGCGAAAATATATATAATATAAATAATATCGTTGTTCGTGTTTTTCTATCGTTCCGGCGAATATTATTTGTCGTCCCGGTGCCCTCAGTCATTGTGTTTTACGACCGTGTCGCGTGCGAGCGCGAGTGAGTGTGTTACGTGTGTTATTCAAAAGATAGTCGGCCACCAGCGCGACGTATTTCGCCCGCAGCGTTCGCCCGTTTGTTCGTCCGACAACGAGTACTACGGTGCTGCCTGCCATGTCGCCGCCCGTACGCCGTCCACGAACGGTGGCCGGCACGCGTCGTTCGCGCCGTTGTGCCGTGTCGTCGTCACTGTTTACCCGTCCGCTCAAAACACAGTCATAACGACACAACAATAATATTATTATTATATCGTTTACGTGCCGTTTTTAACGGACGACTGTCCCTTTGATCTCGTCTCACATGGAACCGCTAAACCTCGTGAAACGCAAAAACCGACCGGTGGCGGTGGTCGCACCATCCACGGTGTTGTCGCCACCCGTCATGGCGGCAGCCACGGCTCCCGTGTTCCCGTCCGGCCTGCTCTCCAGCCTGTACATGAACAGCATGCTCAACGATCAACTGTTCCAACGGGCCGCCGCGGCCGCACAGTACGGTACCACTGGCACCGCAGCCTCGTCGTTCTGGACACCGGCTAACAGGTTTTGGCAGGTGATGCAGCAGCACAACTCGGCCGCACAACAGTACGCGGCTGCCGCTGCAGCCGCTGCCGCGGTCGTCGCGGCGGCCGCCACCACTACTACCACCGCCACAACTGCCGCCGCTACCATCACCACCACCACGACCACCGCATACTCTTCCTCCTGCTCGTCCTCGTCCACATCATCATCCTGCACCGCCACCGCCACCTCGACGACAATCGTCCCATCGTCGTCCGCCACGAACAAGGATGATAGAAAGAGATCGGTTTCGCCCGCCAACTCGTGCAGCGGCTCCGCAGCTCGGTTGGTCTTTTGGTCGCCACTATAAAAAACATAATCCCGAACGGCCCCGAATCGGTCTTCGCGTGAATTGGACATACCTATTAACTACCTATTTAGACGCGTTTTGGAAAAATAATACAATTATAATATAATATATAGTTATGGGGGCTGCATGTAGGTATATAGGTTTTTTAATTTTTCTCTTCAACAATTGGGTTGAGACGGTAAATTATTACCTATGTACTATCACTGCACACTCGAATAGTCGGATTATTGATTTGTTTCGATTTTCTGGTTAAAATCGAATTTGTATGCAGTGTATACTATTATTATACGAAACTTGACAGTTAATGTTATTACTTATTTACAATATTATATACCACGTACGTGGTACAACATATTTCGCCTTATCAATGAACGTTACTTTTTTCAGGCCGCAAAACGATCATAGTAAAAACTCTTCGTGCTCAGACGGCTCCAAGCACCATGATACTGTCCAAAACAGTAATAACCAAGGTAATGTCTTTTTTATAGCGCTGAACATGGTTTCGTGACCTATGTCCCTATCTGACTTAAATATTTTTCTCATTTTACGAATCGTATAGATAAGAAGAAGCCTCACATAAAGAAACCTCTGAATGCGTTCATGTTGTACATGAAAGAAATGAGGGCAAAGGTGGTGGCGGAGTGTACGCTTAAAGAGAGTGCAGCGATCAACCAGATATTGGGGCGACGGGTAAGTGTCCATTAAACACTTTTTACAGTATATATTGGTGTATACTTATATGTTTATTTTGAAATAATAATAAAGATATGGAGAATTTGTTTTTTAAAAAAAAGGATGATAATAATTAAAAAGATAATAATAACAATAATATAAGTGGGAAAAAACCGAACTGAAAAAGTGGTTTTGTGTAATATAGTGGCACTCTCTGTCGCGAGACGAGCAGGCCAAGTACTACGAGAAAGCGCGCCAGGAACGACAACTCCATATGGAACTGTATCCTGGTTGGAGCGCTCGGGATAACTATGGATACGGCGCCAAGAAGAAGAAACGGAAGAAAGAGCGCGTACCGGTCATAGATGCTGGCTCAGGAGGTAGTCCCTCGTTATTAATCGGCATTATATTTTTTTATTTATTTATTTTTTGTTTTTCGTGTCCACGTGCAAATAGCAGCATGCAGTACCGATCCAGGCTAAAGATTTTTTATACCTTCGTTTTTGTCATATTTATTTTTTTATATTCCCATCATAATATATAATATATAGGATCACTTTTGTTTTTCTTTATACCTTTGGTTATAGCTCCTGCGGTGCTTAGTAAATGGTTCTTAATCAATTCAAAAGTATTCTCAGACTGGCTGGCTGGCTGGCTGACTGCCTTTTATGGACATAATGGTTTATATTATGCTGTAGTTAAGACTAGATAACGTTATTCCCGAGCCTGTACCAGTGTACCCACAAACTTATATATTCTAATAACAACTCTTATTTAGAATATTTTAAAATGTATAGTTACCATATTATTTTATCCGTGGTGTAAAAATAACAACACATTTTCCGGGACTATATAATATAATACAACTTACGTGTCATATTGTTTGGCGTGTGCAGGACGCTAAGTAAAAATACTAACATCCACACTAAAATCCATATATATAATATTATAATATAATCATACATAACATTTATACTAATATTCGTACATCGATTATAACCATTTGTCTAAAAATGTTTTTAAACGTCCCTGCAGTATAATTAATAATTATATAATATACTCGCTATTCATTCAGCCACTCAGAACTATATACATACCTACTTACCATATCTTATATACATCTGTAAATTTCAACCATTTCACAATAACTTATATTACGTTAAATATATTTTAGCCGCATGTTAGACGATATATTGTGGTCGATATAAATTGTATCCGTATGTGCATCTAACCCAAGCGATGTTTTATTCATATTTTATATATATATATATATATATATATATATTATACACGTTTATATACATATTATATACACATATATGATATATCGTATGTGTATAAACACTACGAATCGCCATAATATACTAACTATATATACCTATTTATTAACAATCTTATAGCCTGGTCGTAGCTCGAGCATAATGGTCAAAACGAAATGCGTGCTTGCCGGTGGTCGTGCACCAAACAAGATATAATATAATGTTATATAATATATATAGTTTGGGATGTTTTTTTCGAAAAACAACTTTTTTGGTAGCTTGCTTTTAACGTTTGTTTTATCCAAGAGATTTGTTTCACAAGAACTTTGCCGTACAAACACACGTTTAGCTCCAAATAATTGAACAGAAGGTTTTTTTTATTTATTTTTTTTTTAATCTTACTTTTATGAGGAGAAACGATAAATAATACTAATGATAATAATAATATAGAATCACACAATAAAATCATTTTTTTTTTTTGTTCTTTTGTAACCAACTAGGTGATACTCTTTCTTCCGTTTTAATTCTTGGTGGTAATAATTTGTACGAAACAAATGTATACCTAGTGTTAATCTTTTTTTTTATTTTTATTTTTATTTTTTTTTTAACTCATTACGATTTGTCACCTTACATTTGTGTATCTGTGTGTGGCAATATAGTGGCACGCGTTAGGTCGCGAAGAACAGGCCAAGTACTATGAGCTGGCGCGTCGTGAGAGACAGATACACATGCAGCTCTATCCAGACTGGTCGTCGCGCACTAATGCGACACGGGCCAAGAAGAGGAAGCGCAAACAAGAAACCCATGACGGAGGTAGAACCCAAAAAAAAAAAAACAAATAAAACAAAAAATAATAATAATAATAATGTCGAATAAATAAAATTGACATATTTTATTTATTTTCTATCTTCATACTTTTTTTTTTATTAATTTTACGCTAATGCGTTCGTTTCTTGAACATTAGACGCTTTTTTGATGCACGTTCCCCCTATATATATATATTTTACCGAAATCAGAAAAGAAAGCGAACACATAATTTGTTTATTTGTTGTTGTTTAATTTTGGAGTTTAACGAGGTGTTTGTCTGGCGCAATTATGTATGCATGGTACCCAAATAAGGCTATTTTTTGAAAATAACGGTTGTTGTATTTTTTTTTGTATTTTGCTTATGAACGCCTATGCTTTAAAAATAAATAAATAAATAATAATTATATTGGTATTCTACAAAACCAAAACGATCTTATTTCTAATTAACTTTTTTTATCAAATAGGTAATAACAGCATGAAAAAATGCCGTGCGAGATATGGACTTGACCAGCAGAGCCAATGGTGTAAACCTTGCAGGTAATTATACTCACAACGATAATATTTTGCTATAATCAAATAATTAATGTAGAATAATTTCACGAGTAAATGTCTAATAAAAATACTTGTTCTGGCTCCTGTGATATCCTCATTTTTAAATACATTTTAGTATTTTTAATATTTACAAGAATTGCTCCACCGAAGCATACATCTATTACGGCTTTCTAAATTGTCCATAGAACTGTGTAGAGCCAACTTCTTTTAGAATAACATTATTTTGTAGTCCACTACAACACTGTTAAAACAACTGCAGGTATTTGATATAACTATCGTTTTAAAAAAAAATTCTTACTTGTTTAAGATTAATAGATTCAGTTTCAACGTTTAATTTTTTTTTGCATATTTCTTATATCTACAATATACATATTAATATATTTCATAATATCTATATGTTTACATGATATATTCTTTACAACTTTCGTGTAATAGGTACTCATTCATATTTTTTTCAAATCATTTCCAGTGATTTTAATTCTTTATCAGTATAATATTATTATTTAAAACAAGCGACTTACGTTGACCATCTGTATTTATTGCCGCAAACCTATTCAGAAAATGTGTCTTGCCAGAAAAAAGTAATCTTAATGATAAAGCTTTAAGCCTACTAGCTTAATCCTTAATACAAAGCTTTTTAACCATATCAGTCTGAAGCACGGAAATACTTTGTTTAAAAAAATATATATATTGCCCACTTTTTTGAGTAATTTTAGAGCATGTAGACACATTTTCTGAATATATTTAGTAAAATATATATATATATATACTTTGATTTGTATATTTAAAAAAAAAATTTTAGCAAGACATCCAGAAATACGATATTAAAACAACATTGTGTCTTACAAGTTGATTTTTTTTATCTAAAATTCTGGATGTCCTTGTGTAGTGTTATTTTACCATTATATGTATGTAAAAAATTAGGATACCTATAATATTTTTGTGGAATTTTGTACTATACCTATATGTATTGTGTGTATGACGACTGATATGGTTTGTAGCCCTGACGGAGCAGGCGGAGGAAGCATCTTAGCACAACACGTTCACGGCCCTTCCAACGCTGCTTCCCCACAGGGGCCCACATATGTTAATCTGTAAAAAAAAACAAAAAAACAAAAAAACAAAAAAAAACAAATCCAAATATAAATAACCCAAATAATCATCAATTTCGTGAGTTCATTTTCCCTATATGTTAATGCGTGTGTTTATATTTTTTTTATGTAATGAGTTGACGATGTATTATGTTGTTGTATGCGCTTCGTCCATATCAGTTTTACTCGTTTTTTAACTTTTAGTTTGTTGTTGTTGTTTTTGATTTTGTCACTTGTTATTATTTCTATTGCATTAACGTTTGTTTATTTTTTTTTTTTAAACATTTTATTACCTATACTAATTATAGTTAGCTACCTATTTATTGTAGGATTTGTTTGTATTTATTTTTGGATTACGACTATATAGTTTAGCGTAGACATTTAATTGCGTTTGATCCCTTGTTGTTTTAGCTAGCAATTTTAAAAACATTTCAAACTCCTCTCATAAGAAAATAAAAGATCGCTTACGTTCCACTCAATTGTATGGCTATGTTAACTGTTATACCAACTGTATTAACATCGTATTATCGCTAATATTTTCCAACTAGAACGTTTCAATCGATATTAATAAATAATAACCAAGAAAACAGAATTATTTTAATGCCCACAATTTATTTTTTCATAACTTTTGTTTGCAATCGTTATTAATTTTCACGGCTTAAGAAAACTTTGAGGTTCGCGAATATGTATTTCCACCTTATCATGCTCGTTTGCTAAGTATGAACTATCACTAGGTATTTGACTAATCAGTCTGTACACAGTTGTATAATTTAATAAAAGTGAGAGGAATTTGAATATGAGTTTATTCCTTAGTTTATTTAAAAATATGTATATCATTTTATTGTTATTATTATGATTGAATAAAACCCACATTTTCTGAGGGTTGTGCGTGCGTTATATTTTACCGCTAATATTTGTACGATTTTTATTTTTAATTTTAATTTTTGCCAATCGGTTATATTATAATATTATATTATCATGCGTGTATAAAATATTATATTTAGGACAGAGTGTGTATCGCGTGTATCGCTTTGAAGATTTGACAATGATTAGTGATTACCATATTGCTCATCATAAAATCTTCAAATGCTCCACGGATACACTATCTACATAATATTTAGGGCAGAGGACATAATATTATTATAAGCCTAAAAAAGCGCTTTATAATTATGCTGTATTACTTTACTTTATGCAAGCACCGATGCACTAAAAAAAATTTCCTAGTGGCTAAAATATTAAATATTACAAATAAATTAACTAAATAGCATTCAAAATAAGAACCAAGTTAAATAAGACTAGGACAATACCTTGGTGGATATTCAAGTGTACACATAAATACACGATAGACCAGCAGCCACTACGACTGCAGTACGTGGAAACTTTTAAATAATCAAACGGTCAAGAACTGATTGTTACTTAAAAAAAATGTGTAAATATATCCCACAAAACCATAATATGCTTCAAAAACCAAAATATATCTATATTCTATAAATATGATGCAATATCAAATTACAAATTCGTATTTGTCGATATATTACAAAATGTCTCTAGCTGGCCTTTTAAGTTTAAGCGATTGCGCAATAAAAATATACAAATTTTAGAAGTCCTCTGCCCTAAATTTATTTATATCATGCGTATACTCATGTATAACATTATAATATATTATATTCTCCTGATATTTTATTGTAACAACGACGATGACAGATGGTATAATTATTTATGTACTAATAGTTGCTTGTACGCGGTTTTCTAGGCGCAAAAAACGTTGCATACGGTACATAGAGAGCGGCGGCGACTCGGGCAACCAGTCGGACGACAACCAGTCGACGGGCAGCTTGGGCCACTCGGACAACGAGGAGGCCGACTCCGCGTCCAGCCCCGGTGGCCTGAGCGCCCTGTCCAGCCTGACCAGCCCGGGAATGTTGACGCAGGCCAGCCTGTCCCCGGCCACGCCGCTCACACCGCACGTGACCGAGTACGAGTGCCCGCCGATGTCCGTGCGTATGCCGTTGGCCGTAGTGGTACCCACCAGGCACCACCAGCCGGTTGGCACCAACCCGCACGACATCAACAACCCGCTCAGTGTCAACCAGCTGACGGGTGGCGTCGTAAACAACAAGTGCCATAACAACCCCAGGGACCAGCAGCAGCAGCAGCAGCAGCAACATCAGCAGCAGAACGATCTGAAAACCGGCGGTGGCCCGAACAACCAGCCCGAACAACAGCGCCCCAACAACAGTAACCGGGCGCTGCCCGCCATCAGCGTGACGTAGCGAAGCTAAACAGCAGTACATAATAATAATCAAAATAATAATAATAATAATAATATAATTGTGAAGATGACGATGATGTCACGTGTAGGATATGATATTATTGTTGTTGCGTACCATGATGTTTATTATTATTGACCCACCCGCTCAATTTATCGTAATTTTTTTTATTCTCCGCCCAACGATGATGCATTCACAGTACTAACGAAATATAGTTTTAATATTTATATTTATATTATATTCATAGCTGTATTGTCAATGTATTAGACGGATAATTATGACGTGTTATAATCCGGGATAATTGTAGGCAAATAAACAAAAAAAAATACACGAGACAGTCGAGGCGGACGTTCGCCATTCGGGACTTACCTACTTACATTTGACCGTAAAATTCGTTCAAAATTATAATGTTATTACTATTATTGATATTATTTTATTGCCATTTTGAGAATCTTTATATAGAATCCCTTTGTGTACCTCAAAGACTAAACGCAATTATTGTTTTAATTAGTTCTTAATCATGTTGTGTGTGTAATTCATGAAATATAAATGTTGTTTGTTTGCCACTAAAAGTTAAAATAAATATTTAGAAAAACAAACCCTCGTCCCACAAAAAATTCACATTGCTTCGTTATTATTATTATTATTATTTTAATTTGTGCAACCGTCAAATCAAAACGTTATTTTGAATAATATTGTTACTTCACATGATTTTTAATAATATTATATAATAATGACGTGATGTATAACACAAACAAAATAATATTTTAATCAACGCGTATGACGACGGTTCGTTCGTATTTATATTAAACTTGTATAAACGTATAGGGCTGTATTAGTATTGGACATAGTGAGATGCGTTTTGTTGTATTTTCGTGGTCCATATTTCCAAAATTATTATCTCCAGTCGATGTGCAAATATTACACATGCCATTGAAATCACTTGTTATTTTTAATATGTTCCTATATCTTACATGCATTATGTTAACGTTCAAGAATATTACCGTAGGTACCAATCAAATATGTAATATATTAATTATATCCGATACACAGCCCTATATAATTGTGTTTCTACCTCCTTAATTGATTGTGCCAGTTATGAAAACTAATAATTTGTAAAAATTAAAATTAAAATGAAATCACGAATAAATCATTATTTTCGTCGTACCTTCAGAAATACTCTTGATATTTTAGCGAGTAGAGATGTAATTCAGATTAATTGGAAAAAATTGTACTTATAGATTTTTAAAAGTTATATGTAATTTAAAAATGTATATATATATGTGTGTGTATATATATATATGCGTGTGCATATAATTATATGTATATAAATATATATATACATATTATTATTATTATTATTATTATTATTATATTTTATTATTATTTTTTTATTTTTTTTTTTGGCAAAACGCTAGTCATTTTTGCCAGATTTATTAACGTACAGAACCCACTTATAAACATTATTGTTTCAAATTTCAAATGAGACTGAAGACAGTTAAGATAATTTGATTTCAGATTTAAATTTTAAAATGTATGTTTGTAATACATGTGTTTTTTTTAAATTTTTGTGCCAAATTTTCATAATTTTATTTTATCGCCATAAAGTATATAATTTGTAAATGTTTTAATAATGCAAAAATATTAAGCACATTCCAAAATTGTCTACCATATAGAAATATCGTTAAGTTTTTTTTATTTTAATTTACTGTGAATTTAAAAAACAAATTGGGACTGTTACTGTTGCTAATATTATTTTGTAATATTTAATAACTATCTAGGTACATAAAATATATATATATACATTGTAATAAGTTATAATGTCTATAAATTGTTTTTATACTTAATTTTATTTAAAATGAAAAATGTGCAATTTGTTTTATATAATTTTATTTGTTTTCATGTCTTGAGTTTTATCCCTCCAAAATGTTCATTTCAACAATTTTGTACACTTTTTTTTTGTTGTTTTACCGTCTATTTTACTATAAGTGTTTTAGTAACTTGAACAAAATATTCTGTTGTTTCTAATTTCCTCTGTAATATATAGATAAAAACATTTTATGCATAAACATGTATGTATTTTATGAATCTCATCAATCCTTGTCAAATTAATTTTAAATCACATTTCATTAGGGCTTTATCCCCAACACTCCTAAATGTAGTGGCAAAAGCCAAATACGAATAAACATCAATAATAATAATAGTCTATATAGGTACATGATTATTTTTTTAAGATCTTCATTTCAGCCAAATAGAAACTTATAACTTCCATATTATATATTTTTATGTGAAAAAATATATCTACGATTCTTTTGATATCAATTTTTGAAAATATTTTACTATTTATGTTATAGAAGAATTTATTTAATCATTTTGTAACATAATTGTGTATTTTTATATTATGCATTTTTGAAAACTGCGTTTACTGAGTTAATTGGTAATTACAAAGGCAGCTACTTGTAAAGTTCAAATGATTTGGGTTTCGGGGAATATATTTTTGGTTATTGTTTTATTTAAAAGTTTATAGGTATCTACCCTCACAATTTATTTTATTTTCAGCACTTACCATTTGTTTAATACTTTTGTTGACTATGGTCATCTCCAACTGAATATTGACTTAAAAAATATATATATATTAGGCATACAGTCTATCTCAAAAAATTGTACAATAAACTCTGTTTGTAAGAACTGTATTAATTGTGGCTTTTTATTGTTAAGACAATATAATTTACATTCTATGACATAGGTACCTACTCTAATTTGTTTCTAGCATATAAATTTGTTTTGACTTTATCATGCATCCAAGTCCGCTATAAAATATCTTTTTCTTAATCAGAATACATTTTAAACAGATTGTATTTATCCCAAAAAATATTAGAAACATTTGTATTGTGAAAATAGAAAATGATATTTTGCCAATGTAAAAAACAAAGAAATTATACTTCTAATTCCCGAAAAAAATGATTTATTAAAAAAAATTTGATTGGTTGAAATTTTGAAAACATATATTTCTGATTTCTCAGTAAAAATATATGAATACTACTTCTATAATTCTATGTTTATCGACTATCAGTAAACTGGCGTAGACATTATTTCTGAAAGGAGGGGATCAAAAAAAAAAAAAAAGACATATTATTATAGCTTAATGGGAGGGTATGATAGGAAAATCCCCCACCCTCTCAACATTTTCTACCAAGGTAATAAAAAGCAAATGGGGGGGGGATCTGACCCCCGCGTCCCCCCTTGTTTACGCCACTGATCAGTAAATTATGTAATAAAGTGTATTAATAACTTACTATGTTTATTTAAATCAAATTAAATGAAAGTTGTACTAAATCATTGTTTTTTAATTTTGATTACCTACCCAATTTTATCAATCACATTTTTTACAAAATATTGACCACCTATTATTTCTACTTCTTAAAAATATATGCAAAAGGGTATTTTTAGTTTATGGCCTAAAAAAAGTTTTTATCAATATATGTACTTAATAATCGAACAATTAAACAAGTAACTATGATTTTTTTTTTTTGGGGGGATGAGGGGGTCTTTTTATCTTCCAGTCGGTTGAATGTGGAGTACAGTTGACTATAATTACCCAATCTGGCCTTGGCCAGGATATAAAATCTCTAAAAAATAGCTAAAAATCAATTTCACCGCAATGCAATAATGCCCTTATAAATTGATATATAAAACTATTTTTTAAATGCTATGTTTTATTAGGTACTTACTTAATTTATAATTTCCAATAAACTTAAAATACTTAATAAAACGTTTATAAAAAAAAAATTGTATGGAAAATTTGATTAAGGGGGCTGCAGCTGATGAAAAATAAGTGACTTTTAGACCAATAAGCTAGACAAAACTGGAAGAATTTGGGACAGATTTTAATTTTAAAAACGGACTATAATTGATCAACAAGTTTATTAGGGAATGATTGAGGTGATTTTGAATATTTTTTTTTCAGCTGTGATATCCAAGAATAAAAATATCGGAAAAATATGATATTTGTGTATTTATATTATTCAATATGACACTAACAATAATTGGAATATTCAAAATCGCCTCGATCAATCATAATCCGTTTTCAAAATTAAAATCTGTCAAACCAAATTCTTCTAGTTTTGTCTAGCTTATTGGTCTAAACTCTAAAAGTTACTTTTTTTTAATTGACTGGAGCTCCCTCCAGCCCCCTTAAGGTTTATTTTATGATACGGAATTTAAATATATTGAAAAACATTACAACAAATAAAATTAATGTTTAGATTGGTCAAATCTACATTAGTTTTGACTTTTGACAAAACCAGCTGCAGCCTCTTTAATTGACGTGGACACGTGGTGACGATAATGTTGACTGCAGACACGCATATCTTTACGGGATCTATTATTCAATATAATCTTAAACATGCCAAAATATAAATAATTAATAGGTATGCATAAAACTAACATAATTACCGAAAAAGGCTAAAATATGAAAAACATCAAAAAATGCAAAAAAAAAATGTTTTACCCTTTAAGTAACTATTTTATGAAACGAATAATGTAGGTTCTTGGAAAGCATTGTCTAAGGTCACTCAAAAAAGATTGACTTTGCATTGAAATCCAATCCCTATATTTTATTAGTAAAACTATGAATAAAATGTAAAAAAAAAGTTTTGTCACTCTTTGGCATTTTGTATTTAATGTAAATGTATTTTATGGATACTCTAGACTCTATATAGTGGACATTATCTATTATTTCTTTTTTTTGGTGGGAGAGTTAAGTACTATCCGATTACCACCTATGTATTTCCTTAAATTTCCTTATCTCTTTATAATTGATGAGTATATAGTATAATAATATGTACTATATACCTACATTGCAGTATACCGAATGTAGTAATGTGTTTAGAATAATATTCATTAGCTATACCTACAGAGGCAATTTAAAACCAATGACATTATATGCCTATCTATTTATTGTTATTGAGCCTTTGAAACTAATAAAATTTAACATTATCTCGAAAATATTAGACATAGTAAAAATAATTTTATATTCAACTAGGTGTATTTCGACCATCAAAGACCTAAGTTACATTAAAAGTCTGTACTACCTTCATCATGGATGAGAACAATGTGAGTATTATACATATTACATATCTACTTTGTATATCAAAATAAAGTACGAATATCTACAATAGATTATTATTAAATAAAATAATAAATTTAATATGCTTTAATTTATCATGGATAATTATGGTGCCTATCTACCTTAAAATATATACCTACTTGAGAAAAAATATATTTTATGTTGGTATACAATGTCATACCCTGTAGTCTGTACAGTTTACAATTATTATGTGGATACCGAATCACGTGTATTAAGTACCTACTATTAACTATATTTACGAATTATTTAATTTATTTTTTTTTTAAATAATATTCCATTTTTCTATATGTATTGTTATTCGTTTATTATTAACTATTATTGATATTTATTATTCTTATCAACTTAGGTTATAAAACCAATATAGATACCTATATACATATGTATATATTATATTAGTTCATAGTATTTGATTTACCTTAAATCTTTGGTTTATAAAATATAATTTAGTGTATACTATATAGGTGACTAGGTAATGAATAAAATAAAATAAACCACCAAAAAATTAAATTTTTTACTTCGTTTGTTGTTATATGACTTCTTACACTTATAAATTATAATATACCTACATAGTTGTAATAGCCTATATAGGTAATTAAATAAAAAATATATCACCTAGATACTGCATTGGTTTTAATGGTTTTGCATAATAACTGCTGATCATTCGTGGTTATAACTTATAATATAATGTCTAAATTAATATGTTTAAATGTATTACGCCATTGCGGAGCATATGTGATATGTCGTATTCTAACAATTACAAGAAAAATCTTAAATAAATGTATTAAAAACACACATGTATAAATATTATCAATAATATAAATTATTATTATCCGTTTATATGTAGTTATTAGTCGAGTATATGTAGACAAGTGTGTCAAATAACATCAATTACCTAGATATTGCTTAATAGTAAGTAGTACCCACATTTTAGAATTATTAATTAAGTTCTAATAAATGATAAATACCTACCTACTGAACAATGAACACATTATAATTTATTGGTATATTTTTGTAAGTTTAACCGATAGGACTATTTGAGAGATGTACTGATGAAATATATATCCAGAGAGTATATTGTCGATAGTTTTTTCTTTTAGAGAAACTATTATTCCTACGCTTATTTTGTATACCTATTAGTTAAATTACTATTGCATATTAGGTATTTATAAGTTATGGCCTATAATAATATATAGTATATACTGAAAAAATCAAAAAATCAAATTAAACTCTTCAAAGTATGTAAGTACCAACAATAATCGATTTCTATTATTATAAGACGTTATATAACCTTCAATTACACGAAAATTATTAAGCCGTAGGAGGACACTTATATACCTAGGTACCTACCTAAAAATAAGATAATTGTAAAGTGTTGACAGGAATAAGATAGGTATAATACATTTTAAAAACCAATAGGATTTACTCAGTACCTATGTAAAATAAAATAATAGTTATTAGTTATTACTTATTACTTATTTTTATACATACGTGTGCTTCGTTTTGTTTCAACTTTTCAAGTCTTTAAATATATTCAGTTATGAAAACGATGCTGCTGCCTACCTATTAAAATTAATACACTAATATTGTATAATGTATAATATATAAAAACTATTTTTATTTTTGTGAAAAACAAGTTAATAACTATATAAGTACCTACTTACATAGCTACTTAACGTGATAAACACGCTTTCCCATTAATATTAATTATTTTAATATAATTTGCTCTTTGCACATGGAAACAATATAATACGCTACAGTGTGTCCGAGTCAGACTTCAGATATATCAGTTATTGATATGATCAAAGATGTGAGTTGCAATTTAATATAAGCCCGGGTTTAGACAGAGACAACAGAATTAATACAAAGCAGTATTGCAATTTAAAAACAATTTAGATAGTCCCGTGATAGATTTTGTTTTTGTTTACTTGTCTTTTGACTTTTACTATGTGCTGTGGACCCAGCATTATTTCGTATTTTTTTTTATAGATACCTATAGTAGTATAGTGTAGTACCTGTATTCGATTAATGAAATTTTTTAAGACTTAAATAGGTTATAATTATTAAAAACTTTAAAATATTGAATTGCAGTTAACCTTTTCAAATATTATAGTTAACTTTAAAGTTAAATCATTTTTATATTATTATATTATATAAAAGCGCTTATCTTAGAAATATAATGACATTTTTAATAATGACGTAATGCGTTAAAAATACATTTTGTAAATTATTAATAGGTAACCTACCTATATATTATATAAATGTATAAACAACTGTCTAAACAATACGACGATTCGACCTTTAACAGTAAACATGTATTATTATAACGTATTGAGATGATGTCAGCGCACTATATGTTTACCTCTCTGACCCACGTGCAACATAGCAAATTTACGTTCAGCAGAACCAATCTTGTTTTGTTAGCCTGCTTTATTAATTGAATTGACCTTATCACACTCCAAGATAAGAACTTTATCTGTGTTTATATGTTGACTTTTTACGATATTTAATTTTTTTTTTCGATATATGAGCAATTTTAAATAATGTTTTGCATACCTACTCATAACTTGCATTATGACTATCTAAGTATTTGCATGTAGCGCATAAAATTAAGAAATACATTTTTAAAGTAAAATGCCTCTGCGCTGGTAAATTTTGTCGAAATTCGAACTTCAAATACTTTTTAAAAAAATGTGTGCCTATGTATTGTTAATATTTATTAAATTTTTTTATTGACAATTATTATAGAAAAAAAATTAAAACTGACAATGTCCGTAAACAGCTAAAAAAGAGTCAACATTTTTTGGTGTATAGAAAACGAAAATATAAACATTCAGTGAAAATGTCATGTATCTTCAATTATTTGTTTTTGAATTACAACAAAATAACAAAATCGCTACTTGAAAAATGGAGCGTGAATGTCCAATCTTGTAAAAATGTGAATTTCAAACGCTCATAAAAATTTGATTTGATTTGCTTGTAGACATTTTTATTTTTTTTTGATAAAGGTAAACAAACTTATGAGGAATCTTGTATTACATTTTCCAATCCTAGATGTAAAAAGAAAAATTTTTATGAATTCTTAACTCAAAATAATTTGCTGATTTTCGGGATTTTTTCGTATTTTGTCAAGATTTGAACTTTAAATGCTTATAAAAAAGAACTGTGGCTAAAGATTTTTAAAATTTTTCAAATGTCATTGTAACAATATAGTAGAAGCCTTGTATTCAATTTCAAGCTCTTTTACCCAACAAATAAAGTATTATTCACATTCATAGAAAAAATAATAATAAAATTGGAAACTGAAAATGTCCAGTTAGAAACAGTTCAAAACATTTTGAAAGTTGTACACACATCATTGTAAAATAAATACATTCATCGCTCCGGTAGTCCGGTCAGAATCTAAAATTGTTCAATTGTAGTTTACCAGTTGATTTAAATCTACTTTACTTTACGAGGCGCAGTTGCAGTGGTGTATAAGTGGGGTATTTGGAGGATATGAGTGATATGACAGCCCCTTTAAATATTATCACTTATATAATATAATAGTTATACACGAATGTCTTGATTGGCCCACTGTTTATATTAGATCACTTTTTTTTTATAACCATAACTATATTTAGATTTATACATAGTAGTATGATATATATATATTATATTAGAGACAACACCTTTAAAAAATCCTAGATACGCCACTAATGACTGATCCTAGGCTTAAAATTTAAAATGTGTCGAAAATACGACTATGAGCTATAGTTGGGTGTACCGATGTACCGTATACCTAGTACCTACTCTAGTTCAATAATAGGATTATAGGAAAAAATAAAATAATTATATTACCGACCAATATTATTAATTTATAAGCCACGCGCGATGACGATAGGAAAACCGGTTATGCTACAGTTCTGGCATTGCCACGCATTAGGTGACAGATTATAATATAATCTGTGGACTGTGGTATGGTATCGGAAACTGTCGACGGGCGCAGCTTTACGGCTTCAGCGTGATTAGTTTTTTTTTTTACCAAAAATCGTGCTTTCGTATTACTATTTTTTTTTTACCAATAATCCAGCTTACTGAAGGGGTTTTATAGTAATATCACGTAATTTATTACTAAAATAAAAATGTTAGGAGACAATTTTATCCAGAATCATATTAATTTAGAGTTCAATTTTTGATGTCCTATTTTGGATTGTTCAGTATTTCATGATGAACTGTATGTTTTCAATTTTATTCGTTATAATTTACCAACTAATTAATACAATAAATTATAATATTAGGGTTTATAGGATTCTGTATAAAATATTGTTCTCTACAATTTTTATTGTAGGAGTTTTTACTGTAAATCCCTTTATTAAGCCGTATTATTGGAAGTAGGTACATATCTACTAAACCATGTTATGTCCCCAAGATTTTTTTTTTAACTCAGTGGATACATACATAATATGTAACTTGGTTCGAACGTGGCTTAAACTATTTTTTAAACTTTCCTAATATATCCACCAAGAACAATTTGAAATTTTCACAAAGTTGGTCAAGTAGTTTTTGGGAACCTATATATAATAGCTACAAATATACATTCAACTCTCAAATTTCTTTATTCGAAACCATAAGCGTGCGACGATTTGATGATCCATTTACCTCATCTGCCAGTGTAGCTAATGGCAAACATTTAAAATACTAATTTTTATTAATTATTTCTCCTATAACCAATAGCAATCATTTATAAACAAAAATGTCTATCGTAAATCTCAAAATACCTGTTTGAGCAACTCTCCGGGTTGAATCAACTGGGTCTAAATTGTGAATCTAAACCATTCAGGGACTCACTCACTCACACAAAAAATGTCTAGTGCAGTGGTTTTCAACCTGTGCGTCGCGGCTCCCAGGGGCGTCGTCGGTTATTATCAAATGAGCCGCGTTCGAAAACTAAAAAAAAATTGTAATAATTTATAGTTTTTGTTATCTACTTTTCGCTGCCGTGTAAGTCTGCACGCCCTATACATGCGTTGAAGGTTGAAAACCACTGGTCTAGTGGTTTAGGAGGAGATCGCAATGACATACAGACAAACATTTATTTATATATATATAAAGACATAGATATTTATTATTTTCAGCCACCCAATTAATTTTACCAAAGAAAATTATTATACATTAAAATCTTTCCCGTAACTCGACCGATTTATTAGTGAAAACCGTATTAAAATAAGTAGAGTTCTTTTCGAGATATGCTCGTACTTACAAAAAAGGGGCTTCTATTTTATAATATATTATATATAGATTATATTACATTAATTGTATTATTATTTAATTATTATTATATTATTTAGTATAATACACATTATAGTAGGAATATCGACATATCGTATATGAGATCTCTTGTGAATTTCGCACGCAACACTCCCGATAATTGCGCCAGTGTACACAATAATATGTTAGTTAGAATAGTTTGTTCTTCTTTATATTATTTCAATATAGCCCATAGGTTAGTATAGTTTAGTAAATAGTAAATAATACTATACTAATAAGTATAATATAGAACTGCAGTGTGTTATTCCATGTTTACAAAATCTCAAGTCATTAAGAAAACCAACAGTTTGATATAATATTGACAATTAATGTTAATTGTAATTTGTTTTATTGTTTACAATACATTGATGTACCTACTTAAAATAAGTACATCATATATTTATACATTATAACTATTGACTTCTATTGTAGTAACTATACTCTATATTGTCTAGTAGTGTCCGCACATATTAATATAATATTATCATAACTTATGAGTTATGATTAATGAGATACAATTTGGATGCAAGGCTTAGGAGCAGAAATTGGGAGGCTCGGGAGAAATTCAACGAAATCATGAACATTTGCAAATTTTTTTGTACCTAGTTAAAAGTTTGTAAAATGTTAAAAATGAAAATGTTTAATGATTAAAAATCTAAAACAAAGTTCTTGTGAGTATTATATACTAGTTGTCACCAAAAAATTTAAAAATATGTAAACAGTTTTTTTTAATTCATATTTTAATTAAATTAGATGTTTTAATAAAGAATAATAATTTTAGATATTTTGTTGGAATTTTAAAAATATTAATTGTGGGTACCTACTTGAAACTTTTGAAGTATAATATATTATTATATATTTTACGCACGATGAAATTTTCAAATGCAATTTTGTTGACAAAAAATATTTCAACCAACTGTATTACCTACTACTTTAATAGTAACAATATATATAAAATATACTTAGGGCCGTTCTTACACTTTACCATACATTGTAAGAACGGCCTTAAGTATAATACACGCTGACAGACTTTTCTCAGAAATCAGAATCGTTTGTCGTATACATTTTATATCATTGAATTCAAATCTAACACATTTACACATCCATTACACTATTACAGTGACCCACTCGACATCTATAATTGTAGCGTAGAGCGGTACCCACCCACTTACCCACATTTTTTGTTATTGATTTTATATTTTATCACGCATATAATATTCAATTCATCTATTATGTACAATGTACATTGTAAACAGCGACTAGACAAGAAGCTCGGTGATATGCGGGGTTAAACTCGTGTACATATTACATAATGTTGTTATTGTTAATCGTTTTTTTTTTTTACTAACAAGTGATAGTAAACAGTTTTAGTCGTAAACACCATCGTCGCAATGAATACTAACATATAGTAATATAATACATTATAAATAACTATTATTTAATACTTGTATTATATTATTATAAAAAATATAATATTATTTCAAATTATTACGACGGCCCTTCGGCAGCGTTGTTATCAATTTATCATTATCATCGACGTCGCCGCCGACGGATCGTCATCGGTAGAATCACGTCATTATGCGCGCGCGCGACAACAACAACACTGCCGCGAGTCCGCGACCGCACCGAGCGGCGATCACCGATGTCCAACCTGTCCAAGTAGTTCAACCTCCAACACGATGAACATTATTACGCTGAACTAATGAAGTCTGAGACTCTGAACACAAAAGTCTGCACTCGTAGTTCATAGACGGTGGGTAGACCACGGTACTGTACTGTCCGTACTATAGTACAAACTACACGGTTAATCGTTAACCGTTCGTCGCCCGCGCACCTTTGAGTTCACACCACGGTCCTCCCCTCCCGCCGACGTTCACAGTCAGTGCCATCTACGCAATCTACGGGCAAGATTTCGTCAGCTGTTATCGTTACTCGTTAGCGAAATCCGCGGTTTCCGGCGCCGTATCCACCGCGAGCATCGACCGCTCGCGTTCTCACCGTTTTCCCACCTTGTCGGTTGTTCTTTCGTCGCGAAAACGGAGGCCCCAAACAACAACGATGACGGCCACGGCGGGACGGCGGCGCAACAAACTGCCAACGGAACAACGGCACCGCTCGCAGACGACGGCCCCGTGCGGCCGCCGGACGCGACTGAAACACAACGAGACCCTTCGGCGGAGGCGGTAAGCACACGTACAATTGTATAATATGGGTTGACGAATCTGCGGTATGGTTGTTTTTGCGATCCGTGGATGGAATCGATCGAAATTATGTTTTTCTATCGTCGATCTCCCTCCGAATCTTTGAACTGCCGACGATTTTCCAAACAGTGAATTTCGTTTCGATGCCGCATGGACGCATTGTTGACCGAACTGTGTTTGCAAATGTGGTCTGTAACGCGTGAAATAGGAATATAAAATCTGTTCAATTATTTAATGTCGTTGATTTATAAAAAGTGGATTAACTGAATATTGAATACGGTCGTCTAATAAAATGTGGCATCACGGACATTTTTCATTCCCGTCTACCTAATGACCGTAAAGCTTCTGTTTTTTAAAAACGAATGCTCTTGTCAGCATATACACTGTGAGTTGCCGGCATCAATTTTCCACTTCCATACTATTGTATTCCCTCACGGTTGGATCCGCTGTGGGTTTGTTGATTCGTCTTTGTTATGGAAACAGTTACATTATTTTAGGATAGAATCCCAAGGATTTTATTAGGTATTAATTAAATAGACTTTTGACTTAACTGAATACTTTTATTAATTGCGAATTCACATGAGTCTGATGCGTAGAATGAAATACTACTGCCGGCGATGCTTATTTGGTATTTTGCCATTGCGTCGACTGACAGTCATCGCGTTAAGGTGCTTATTACCAATATATTTTAACCAGGAGTTTGTAACACTATTATATTACAGCCAAACTACTGTTGACGTGCATTCTATATCAATATTTGGTGATACCTAATGGCTAATTCTGTTGTTTAAAATAAGTCTAAATTTAATCTTAAAACCTAATTTCTGTAGACGGGTAGATCAATTGTCTTTAAGAGTATATATTATCTTATACACACACAGTATAAAACTATAAACATAATCAGCAAAATAATTGTGATTTGTAAACATCCTATTTTGAAATTTGTAGTGAACGCTTATGGAGGTACACTAACTGTTTTAACTGATTCAACTTTTTTTTCACATTTTTAGGCAGAAATTGAAATGGATCATGTAATATCAAACGCCAATACAGTTTATGGGTTGGACCATGTGACAAATATCATGAAATTTCATAGCACTTACCTCGAGACTTTTCTGAGTCTTCAAGAATTTATAATTTATGGAGAAGGTCCATTGCCTATTCAGTATCGGCACTACATTGCAATTATGGTAAATATACTACAATTACTTTTTGTATCAAAACCAATAAAAGTAGTCTCAAATCTCAATAACATACCTATCTAAATTATTAAAATAATTCTCATTTGATAATTTTACAATTGTTTGCAATCATGTTTAATATTTACAATTTCTTTATTATGAAATTAATATTCTTTTAATGTTTATTGTATTTTAACAAATATATTTTTTTTTTTAGGCAGCTGGTCGGCACAAGTGCACTTATCTAATAAATTTTCATAAAAAACAATTTTTGGAACATAATGGTGACCCTAGTTGGTTGATTGGTCTTACACATGTGCCTCGTAAACTTCGGAATTTATATGAAATCAACAAGATTTTAGCACATCGACCTTGGCTAGTAACAAAAGAAGATATCAAAGTATGTATCTATTTAAGTTTAAATATACTAATTAGATGTCATGAATTATTATTTATTTTATAAGAATAATTTAGTATTTATTTTTATTGCTTGAAAAAAGTTTACTTTAAATTACCTGTATTATATTTAATTCCTAAAAAAATATACCTACCGATTGAGACAAATATGTTGATGTGATGAAATGTAAAATTTGTTTTTTTATAATACTATATAGAGTTAATGTAATCAACAACAATTGAATGTATGATACTACTACATAAAACTTATCTGCAAAATTATGACTTATCTTTAGGTGGTTATATAGACATGCATTTTAAAATGTATCAGCATATTTTTAACATGAAAAATAAATATCAATTTATGTTTAATATCTATATCAAGTGTGTACATTAATAATTATAGTCTGTTCAATATGTATTGAAGTGGTTGAAGGGTACCTCCGTCCAATGATTAGCAATGGGTTAACATACATTTCTTTGTTTTCAAAAATTAGTTTAAAATATTTATACTGTTTTCATTATATTTTAGTAAATTTCAATAAAAGTTCTATACTCTGTTCCACAATAGAAGGAACTCGTTTCGTGATGTAACTGATGGAATTTAACGACCTCAATCACTATTTCCCCTGATCAAACATAGTTTGTAGTTGTAGTGCTATAGAACGCTGCCGCTTGCAATGTATGAGTGAAGGAAATAGTGTCCTAGGTCGTTAAATGCCGTCAGTTACATCGCGAAACGGATTATAGTACTGTCCAGTGTCCACATTTTGCAATGTGTCCATTAAAACTTGACCATTAAAAGTTTCTTTCGTTGTCAAAACCAATTTATTGTACCTACCAACAAGTATAATTAATAATAAAATAATAATAAAAGTAAAATAAAATAAAAAATTCTTATTTTTATATTTGTAATAATTAACTGAAAGTAAGCACTGTCTTTAGCATGCAAGATAATTAAAATTATCTTATTTTTATTTTTAATAGAAAGTCGTCAAAGGTCCAAACTCGTGGTCAATGTCAGATTTAGGACATGCCATCATACTACTTGTCCATTTTCATAGTTTGTGTAGTTTTGTGTATGCTTGCAACTTAAATGATGAAATACCACGAGCTGTAAAAGTGACTGGTGTTTATTTTAGACGTAGAAGCAAACCATGCTTAAGAGGTATGTTAATGTATCAAAACTTGATAATTAGTACATACAATGTTTTACATTTTTGTGATAAATTTTGTCAACTGAAATTATTATGTTATACAACCTAAGAATTAAAATAAACCAGTTGTAATATTATTTATTTAATATATTCAAGGCTATGCTGACGAAAGTGTGATATCTGATGACGAAGGTCTTGAACCAATTGTGGAACGAATGAAAAAACTAAGTGAGCCAGCTACAGAACAAGAACGTATACAGCGATATGAACTGGTTCAGAGCCAATTGTGTGATAGTGATACTTCTGCTGATAATGGTTTGGATCCAGATGTAAAGCCTTTTATTGAAGATTCTGGATATTCTTACTTAGATTGCTCACGTCGACAATTTGCTCAACAATCTTCATTTATTTTGCAGGTAATTATAATAATTTACAATTAAAAATGATATATTATGATGATAAATTCAACTAAAATTTTAAATACATTAAATGTGTACCAGAACATTTTAGATTCTGAGCGGAGCGATGAATGTATTGAATATTAATTTTACAATGATGTATGCTTTTTTTTTCTGTCAGCAATATTTTGGTTAGTAAAAATGCTCCAATTTTCTTAAATTTCACAAACTATTTACATTTTTAGTTAGGTAACGCTGTCCCTTTAAATTAATTCCCAAAATATATTTCAATATAATTCTCTCACATTTAAAATAGCAATAGTTAAAAAATGTATAACAGTTTTTTTAAATTAGAATTAAGTTAAACTAATAATTGTACTAAAATAATAATAATAAATTTATAGTTATATTTATTACTAAAATAATATTTAGCTATGTTCAAGTGATTTATATTTTTTGATGTTGTTTATTATTTATTAGTTTCATGTATTGAATTTAACAATATACAATTAGTATTTAATGATAATAATTCTTATTATTGTTCCTATTTTTAGGAATTTTCTTGGGATCATCATGGTTATTCGTTAATTAACCGTTTATTTAATGACATTGGATTATTATTGGATAAAAAGTTCAAGACTGCTTATAACATGACATACTATACAATGGGTGGTCGCCCTCACATTGATACTTCACGATTCCGTAGAGCAATTTGGAATTATATTTATTGTATTTACGGAATGAGAAATGATGATTATGATTATGAAGATGTTACACAGTTGCTTCGAAGTCAATTGAGAGTATTTGTCAAGACTGCTACTTGTTACCCAGAACGTTTGAACAAAACAACCACCGAAAATGCACTAAAACATTTTGATTTAAGTGAAAAGGTAACATAAAGCAAACAATTCATTATACAGTCGTCACCTGATAATTCGAACCTCAATTATTTGAAAAACTCCATAAATTGAACTAAACGCTTAGTCCTGGGAGAAAATCTCTGTAATTAGAAGAAAATACATGTATTTTGGTCCCCTCAATAATTTGTAATGTCTGTCTGTGGTTTTTTGACTTTAATCGTATAATTTTACCAAAATAAACCTCTGCAATGGTGCAATAGGTAAAGAGTTGTTGAAATCGTATAAAACATAGCCAGGCTGAATATGGATTCCGTAAAGTACAAGTGTTTGTAGCTCGTTGATAAAAAGAAAGTGATTAAGGCAGCTGAAGAAATAATTTTACTGTATTTGACTTTTTTATTTTAATAACATATCTTATACATATAAAAATCTCGTGTCACAATATTTGTCCAGGATAAACTCCAAAACTACTGGACCGATCTTGATGACATTTTTTACACTGTGTTAATTTGGTCCAACTTAAAAGAGAGGCTAATTTAAAAAAGGAGAGCACCAACCCCGAAAGGTGCTCAAGCGGGAATTTTGAGATTTCCGATCGAAATTTTTGCTTATAAATGGTTGCCATGGGTTTTTAATATAATATTTTATTATAATAATAATAATAAAAAAAATAAACTATTTGCTTTACTTTTTAAATATAAATTATAATATAATATCTAATTATAAAAATGTGAAATGAAAATTTCTGTACAGGCTAAACTCTGGAACTCCTTATCAGATCTTCTTGATTTTCTTTTAAACGAAAGTGTTTTATGGAGAAGGTTTATAAGAAAGAAAATTTTAGGAAAATCCACCGGTGTATAATATATTGGTTGCTATTGGTTAATCAGGCATTTTAGGATTTACTGGTAAATCCTAGGTTTCGCCGACTACTGTTGGTAAATGTTTGAATTTCGGACATTTACCAATTGATTTCGGTAAAAACCTAGGATACACAACATCGTTTGGTCAAACCCCGAATGATTTTTGTAGTTCAGATTTTTACAAACGAGATTTGGTAAATCTTAGGATAAACAATCAGTGTTAGTAAAAATCCAAAAATGTTTAAGTTATTTAAAGTTACCTATTAATTATTATTATTATTTATATTAGGTAGGTACTACATCAATGACTAATATATTAAATACACACATTTATATTATTGTTATATATTATGACAACAAATTTATATAATTATTGCATAATATTATTACTGTAGTGCTAGTTTATTATTTTTTTTATATAATTAAATTAATTGTATTATTAATTTATTTATTTGTGCAGGCTTGGCTACTGTGACATTTCGAGTTGCACTGTACATTTTTGGATCGGCATTTACATCTATTTGTTACACATTTTTTCAAACAATCACACCTTATTAGTCCTTGTCCACCAGTCAAAGACAGTTGCGATACTGCTTATCGAATACCAATTTCATTATCTGGTATAATTGCCGATTATAAAAAATTTTCTTCACATAAGGTGAACTGATTGCGAGTGAACAGTTGTGAGAATGTTCCCGCTTTTGTACCCAGGCGATAAAAATCTCCATCCACAACTTGTAACACCTTATCCATTAATGTGTGGGCATCAATTTTACTTCGATTGACTTCGGGAATTTTAATTTTGACAGTGTCCAATTAGTACAATTGGCATTTTCTTGTTTGACATTTGCTCTTGACTCTTTGTCTTGCTTGTTTCTGTAGGCCAATAAGTTATTCTTCTCGATGTTGCCTAATTTTTTGTATCCGTGCTGGTATTTTATTTTCTACGTCCCTTATTTCTACATATTTAGTTTCTGTGTGTGTCTCTACTTCGTCATCAGTGTCCTTATCGATTTCAACTTCTTCATCTATCTCACCAACTTCAACTATATTTGCCTTTGGTTCTGTAAGTGCTGCCTCTAAATCCTCTTCTGTTTGCAGTCCTGGTAATACATTTTTTGGAATAATTGAATTAGCTAATCCCATTTTTATTTTATTCCCAAACATATAATAATAATTATGATAATCAAAATAAAAGCCGATCTCAGTTTAGTTGTCATAATATATAACAATAATATAAATGTGTGTATTTAATATATTAGTCATTGATGTAGTACCTACCTAATATAAATAATAATAATAATTAATAACTTTAAAAAACTTAAAAATTTTTGGACTTTTACTAACATTGATTGTTTATCCTAAGATTTACCAAATCTCGTTTGGAAAAGTCCGAACTACAAAAATCATTGGGGTTTGACCAAACAATGTTGTATATCCTAGGTTTTACCAACAGCAGTCGGCAAAAATCGGGTAAATCCTAGGTTTAACCGGTATTCGTACTTTTACCGTAACATATATAATATATACAAGATGATCTGATAAGTAGTTCCAGAGTTTAGTCTGTATAGTTATAGTCTGTGTATTTATATAGTTAATATTTTAATTATATACTTATTTCAATCTTAATTTTGCATACAGAATAAATTAGTGAAATGCCTTTAAATTTCCTAGAAGGGGACCCTAAAGGGTTAGATTACACAATACTTCTAATTTATTTAAACTGTGTACCAACTCATAAATGTTAATGCACTGTTAGTCCTAAAATCTTTCGTGTGCTGGACCCACCATAATTTTTCCAGAAAAGGTTGCTCTTACCAGCATTTATTAACTTTTTAATACCTGCTCTCCTCCTCCTCCTCTTGTTTTTATGACCATAATCAAACTGTCTCTGCTCGGTATTTTTTTATAGTACGCAATGATTTATCATTAAAAAACATTTATGTTACTACAGCGCCAATGATGCGGTACACAGGTAAACTTAAAATTGTAGCAGAGCAACTTTTCTCGCTTTTTTTATTTATAAAGTGTATTTAAATTTAAATGTTCTACTTGTAATGTATACTTACTAGTATTTTGTTACAATTGTTTCAGATTCACATCAATTTAATGATCATGGAAGCACGAATGCAGGCTGAACTTTTATTTGCATTGCGTGCGGTCATGAATTACATGTTATGATATGCAGTAACCATTTATATATATTTTTTATAACATGTTATACAAATTTTTTATGTTATAATTTTTCAGATGTATACAATTTTGGTTATACGATTTATACTTGAAGAAAAACCATGTTCTCATATTTTTCTTTGCTTAACTTTTGTATTACCTTAATTTAATCTATTTATTTCAATTCACAATAATTTCACAAATTTTCTATATGATCATTGTTTTTACAAATTTGTATTTTATATTAACTGAATATTTTATAGTTATATTTTAATGTGATACTTTAATTTTATACCGATATTATACCATTTACAAAAAATATATATTAACTAGTATTGGATATTGACTAATTCATATTTTTATACATAATATACTAAACAATTTTTACAGTTATAATTATTGAATACAACATTGTTTTACAATTTATGTTTTGTTTACATGAATGTTTGTATATTTTAATTTTATTCTTAAATATTTTTTTTTTTTTGGAATTAGTACAAATTTTAGAAATGTTAATCAAACTAATAATTGTTATCTACCTACAATTTATACATTTATTAAAGTCAAGAACAAAAATAAAGTTTAAACATTTGATTTGTTTCATCGTTATTGGTAATCAATTAATATATTTATTTTTTGATGTGATTATTAAAAATAAAATAACGACAAGCTTAAAATTGTTCATTTATTAGTTATTACCCATCCAAGCAATACATTAATCCTAATAATCTTTTAAAAATTAAAAATAGCAACTATTACATCTGTATGTCTTGACAAAATTACAGAAAAAAAATCAGTGGCAAGAGTACACAATATGTAATCATTGCAACTATGATTGTATTAGTTTTATGATAAAATTCATAAGTTATAGGCACCGCTTACATTTTAATATATCTAGTATATTATCATTTAATTAGGTTACAATGTAAAAATTATGAATTAAATTATATTATACTCGATGGTAACAACATATGAAAATAATCTTACATACAATTCTGAAATAAATATAATGGAAAATCATAATAAAATTTTTAAATTTAAGAACTATTTTTAAGTCCTTAACACAATGATATTGTACTTGCAGCGGAAGGTGTCTATTATTGTACTTCAAACTTCAAAGGAATTCACAAACTACCATTGACACATTAAACGGATTAAATTGTTAAAATGTCATAACCGTGGTCGGTGATAAGTATTGTATGTTCAAATTGAGCTCCTCTAGAATCATCGGCCGTTACTATGGTCCACCCGTCTTCTAAAATCTCTACATCGCTACCACCTTGGCTAACTACAGGCTCAACTGTAAACACCATACCTGGTTTCATAATTCCCGGATAACTGTGTAAAGTAGAATGGAAAATAACGGGAGGCCCATGGAAATATGTACCGATGCCGTGGCCAGTAATGCTCGATACAACATTATGACCGTGTTGATGAACGTATAATTCTATGGCTCTCCCAATGTCTGAAAAGCATTTGCCTGGGCCACAAGCTTCTATGCCTTTGTACATGCTTTGTTCGGCCACGCTCATCAGTTTTTTACCATAGTCGTCCACTTTGCCTACGCAATAGGTTGCGGCGCAATCACCGTGAAAACCGTTCAGATAGACTGAGACGTCTACAGATATGAGATCGCCGTTGAGCAGTGGCCGATCGTCGGGCACTCCGTGGCACACAACATTGTTTATCGACGTGCAGACAGACTTCTTGAACCCTTTGTAGTTCAAAGGCGACGGATATGCGTTGTTGTCGATGACCAGATCGTGTACGAAACGGTCGACATCGTCGGTGGTAGCGCCGACTTTCAACTGTGCCTTGGCACTGTCCAGCACGAACTTGGCGAACTTGCAGCTCTGCCGGAGCATCTCGATCTGACCTTTGTTTTGGATTTCCGGTGGACAATCTTGGTCGGGCTCATCGACGACCACGCCGGTCTTCGCGTACGATGGTAACGTGACGTACTCCGGCACCGTCCTGGGATCGCTGACGGTTCCTAGGTGGTCTACTACGTCGTAGACGCCGAAATTGGTCTGGAATTTCGTCCATAGAGATTTCGACAGCCTCTGAGGTGTTATTTTGTTGACGAACCACCGCCCACAGACGGCAACGGGTTTACAGATATTCATGGTGGCCACAGAAACCCTTGAACGCCAACAGTGGGAGTTTGGCACGCGAACAGTTTACAGTTGTACGGGTCGTAATTACTAATGAGCCACACGTAAAAGTAGCATGAAACACATTTAAAAAATACCCAACGACATTCGACGGTGTCCATCACAATTTCCAATATAATCCTATAGGCTAGAAGACGTAATCAGTATTGTTGTTGTTCGTGATTCATGATATCCAGTGATAACGGGTTTCGACGATAAGTGATAACAGCGTGAGATTGGTGATAACGATGCCAGTACCCGAATCTAAGTCTTAGATATACTCTTAGAGTATAGACCACGATTATAAAGAATTATAATTATAATAATCATGATATAGACTATAGACCACGATGTAGGTAAAACGGTGTAGTCACT
>NC_042495.1:34506445-34508773 GCF_005508785.2 Acyrthosiphon pisum | reverse complement strand
GTGATAACAGCGTGAGATTGGTGATAACGATAGCCAGTACCCGAATCAAGATCACAGATATAAAATACTAATGTAGACAAGGGATCGCTACCAATTCTCCCAATTTTTTTTCTCCCCAATAATTTTTCTCTCCAATCATATTCATTCCGAAAAATACATTTTCTTCCAAAAACTATTAGTCCAAATTAGAAAATGTCAAATAAACAATTCTCCCAATTAGTTTATTCCGAAAATTATTATCCCAATACACATTGTTCCAAAGAAAGTGATAACTTATAACATATTCTGTGATAGCTGATAATGATAACATATAGCTTATACCACGATACCATGATACCAGCATATACCAGCATATTACAGTGACACAAATTTTAAAAAAACATCATACAGTGATGCCTTGCTAGCGGCACTCGTCGCTACGCTCCTCGGCGCCGTCGCTCCGCTCCGCAAATCGAAAATATCCCCCGACTTGCTGTGCAACACCACGTCAAGTTGGTCACAGGGTAACCACAGGTTAACCACTGTACGTACAACCACTCTTATCGGTCCTTATCATTTTTCGGACAAGTGCTTATCACTCGGATAATATAAGATTATTTAAGATTATATATCGAATATTTTGGTTTCTAAATAACAATTATCCCAATTATTTATGTATATAATAAACAATTCTCCCAATTAACTTTTATTCCAAAATTGGGAAAATTGTACATTGGGACAAAAATATTTTGGGTGAATTTGGATACTCCCGTAGACAAGTTAGCTATCTAGTATTTTATGTCTGTGATCAAGATAGAGTATAGACCACGATTATAAAGAATTATAATTATTAATTATAATCATGGTATAGACTATAGACCATAGGGTAGTTCAAATATATTTAAAAATATTAAAATTTTACACATTCACAACTGACTTAGTAAAAAGTTGAGTAGAGTTTTTTTATTCATCTTATATTAGTACGGTTAGGTTAGGTTAGGATATTATAATTTATTATTATTATTGATTGATTATAATATAATTAATCCACCATAGATTGAATATGACAAACTTGATATAACTTTGATGCTGTAGATTTAAATCATACACTTATAAGTACCTACAAACAGCACGGGGTCCGCGATCTACCGCAGGTAGATTGCCTACCTGATGATATACTGCTATGAATCAGAATTTTTATTCCGGGCAAAGGAAAAGTTAAGATAAATTTTAAACACTTAATATTAAATAACAAATTGAAGAAAGTTTGAGTCATATAGAGTTGGTACATTTAACGAGCAACGAAGTGCACGGGATCAGCTAGTAATATTATAATATTAATTCAACTTGCATGATAAAATAAATATTAAATAATAACAATATAAAATATCCAGACTGAAAAACCGTCTACGCTCAGAATCGTTTTTCTTATACAATGATAATATTATATCATTGAATTCAAGTCTAATACAATCCATTATAGAATGACTCACTTGTAATCTACTGTACAGCAGATAAGAGCAACATCCACTTACCTGCTTTTTTAGATTCTGAGTGGAACGATGAATGTATTGATTTTACAATGATGTGTGTTTTTTTTATTTTTGTGTCTGTCATCACGGCCGTTTGGGGCAGTAAAACTGCTTCGATTTTCTTCAACAGTACCTTGCTTCATGTGAAAGTGAATCTAGTAAGTGCATTCGGGAGGTCAAAATTTGAAATTTCCCAATAGTTTTCAAAAGCACCGTGAAAAACAAAAGAAAAATTAAGGAAAAACGGGAATTTTTACGCAAAAGCTGTTTTCAAGAAAATCGATTTTGGTTTTTGAGTAACTTTAAAACAAATAACCGCAGATACATTAAATTTTCACTGGTTGTTTATATTTCCATTTTCTATACATAATACAATTTTCAAAATATTTTGATTTGTTTGAACTGTTTAGGGACATTTTCAGTTTCCAATTTTATTAGTTTTTTTTTCTTTGAATGTCAATAAAACTTTATTTGTAGAGTAAAAATACTTGAAAATTTAATACAAGGCTCCTACTATATTGTTACAATGACATTTGAAAAATATTAAAATTCCTTAGTCACAGTTTTTTTTTATTAGCATTTAAAGTTCAAAAATTGACAAAATATGTAAAAATCACGAAAATTAGCAAATTATTTCGAGTTAATAATTCGTAAAAAATTTTCTTTTTAGAACTAAGATTTTAAAATGTAATACAAGATTCCTTATAGGATAATCTATCTTTACCAAAAAAAAATGTCTATAAGAAACTCAAATTAAATTTTTATGAGCGTTTGAAATTCATATTTTTACAACATTTGATATTCGCTCGATTTCTCA
>NC_042495.1:34483021-34506395 GCF_005508785.2 Acyrthosiphon pisum | reverse complement strand
TTATATTAGCATTTTCTATATACGATAAAATTTTGAAAATAATTTGACTCTTTTTGAGCTGTGTACAGACATTGTAAGTTTTCAATTTTTTTAGTTTTTTTTTCTATAAATATCAATAAAGTTTTATCTGTTGGGCCAAAAAGTGTAAGAAATTAATATAAGGCTCTTGATACATTGTTACAATAGCAGTTGAAAAATATTAAAAATACATAGGCACAATTATTTTTTATAAGCATTTGAAGTTGAAATTTTGACAAAATTTATCAAATTTAAAATTGAATAATTATTTTGTAGTTAAAAATTTATAAAATGTTCAACTTTTGTATCTAAGAATTGAAAATTTACCACAGGATTCCACGTAAGTAATTTATTTTGTTACCAAAAAATCTAAAAAATACATTGACACAGTTTATTTTTATAGTCATTTTAAGTTCAAATTTGGACGAAATTACATATTAAAAACCTAGAATAACTCTTTTAGTTATTTTGTTGTGATTGTATAATATTATTCGTGGGTATACTTGAAATTTCTAAAGTATACTATTATGATAGTATCATGGTTTGTTATTGATGTATAACGCGTTATAAGTACCTAATAGATATTGTGATATGATTAATTTGGAATTTATTATAGGTAGGTACCTATTATATGTCAAGAATCACACATTATTTTAAAATATTCTTTCCTTTGCTTTAAATCTAAAAAGTTCTCGAGGTCTTCCATATTTCCCATGGTTTGGCCCCTTACTGGTCGCAAACTTTATTTACATTAGGGCGAAAAATGTCTAAGCGCGGTACTGGGATCGTGATTAGTTATCGTGGCGGGCAGTTTTTACTTTTTAAGGAGTTCGAAATAGGCAATTTTCAAATAGCAAATATGCGGGTCCTGTAAATGGGTGTGCAGCACCCAGCACGATTTAAGAGGGCGCGTTACATAGGCGCAAATTGACTAAATTTTTTGGGGGGACTCATGCCCCCCTCTCCATAGGCCATATTGCTTAGTACCATAGAATATAAAAATTAGTACTAATTACTAGATTTTGAACTGGGGGACTTGACCGACATTTGGGGGGACTAAGTCCCCCCCTATTTGCGCTAATGGCATTTATTACCAAAAAATACTTTTTTTTTTATAAGTTGCAGTCTTTGCTCCTAAAATAAATTTCACCAATATATTTATATAACTAAACTATTTGTAAACAAAAAAAAATTTTTCGAAAAATTTCGGCACCAAGTAATATAGGTACCTATGTTCCAAGTAACCCACTTATTTTTTACGGAAAATAAAAACAACCTTAAAAAATTTAAATAATATTATTTCCTAATTCTACTTAGCGATTAACACTAACACATTAGAAATTCTCTAATAAATAACAATAATTTGATTTTTGAAGCTGAAGTAACACTTTCGAAGCTATTAATTTAAAAGTTGAAAATTTGGATTTTTTTTATTAAATTATGGTTGTATCGCATGGCTTATTTATAAGAGATAACACATTTTCGATGATAACAAAACGTTTACCTAAGTTCCGAAAAATATTGTTGTGGAGACTGAATTTTATTTCCCTTATCTAGCATAAAATTAAACGCTGTTATAAAATAATAACACAATTGTTCCAAGTCACCCGGTTTGACGGTAACTTATAAACATTATAGGTATTAGTCTAATGTCAAAATTAAGTTAACATTTTTAACATATAAAAAAAAATTATCACACTGTACCACAATTTTGTTTTGTATCTTATTACCAAATTCACTGTGTATAATTATAGTTCTATGATTATAGGTATCCTAATATATTTACAACTTCCAAGATGTGACTATGTATACCACAAGATGATATTTTAACCGATGAAACACTATGTTTATTTTATTTATGTGTCTAACATAACGTTAAGAGGCTGTCAGCGCATTATTTGTTTTCTCTCCCTGGCTCACACGCAACATAATAATAATTTTTTCTATGTGCTTAGTAATCTTAGAGTAAAGTCACCCATGACAAAAAAGATAGAGAATAATACTTTTGAGGGAATGACATACCGAACTGTTTAAATATTGTCTCAAAACAATTTAAACATCATTTAAATTTACATTTTTTAAATGATTTTGAAAGTCGAATATAAAGCCAAATAATGATAAAATATAAAATCGATGTCATTCCCACAAAAATATTATTCTCTATCTTCTTTGTAATAGGTGCCTTTACTCTAAGATTACTTTAACGCGTAGAAAAAATGATTTTGCTTAAATGAGTTTTGTCTATGTTGCGCGTGGCTAGAGAGAGAAAACGAATTGCGCGCCGACATCCTATTAAGCATACTCAAATTCTTATAAAAACTTTACTTCTTTAAAGTATTCAATCTTAAAATCTTTCATACTTTACTTATAAATGATTCAGATGGCTATTTAGCTTATGTGATTGAAGTGCAATGGGACAACAATGCTCCTTTTGTATTTATAGTAGAATTACTACAATTCCACAACGCACAGGGAAGAACTTTATGTGTGTCGTAGCGTTTTTATTATTTGGATAACATTAATATAATTAAAGTTATTAGTTTGAGAACATTAAGTTTTTTTTTGCCTTTTTCGTTTAATTATTAAAAACTAATGGTAAGTGCTATAAAAAAAAACAAAAACGCTACGACACAGATTAGGTTCTTCCTTATGTGTTGTAGAATTTTAGTAATTCTACTATAAATAAAGAGGGACCATAGTTGTCCCGCGCTAAACAGTTTTTGCTATGTTGTGTATTTGTAAGATAGGGACATCGTATGCGGGTGTAGCTAGGAGCTCTTAAGTATAAATAGGAATTTGTTCAGTTCCTCATTCATTTAATGTCAAAAGGAACTCGTTCAATTCCTAGTTCCTATGAAAAAAAAACTCATTCTATTCCTCGTTCCTCATGGTTCATGAGTTATCAGTTATTATAATAATCAATAATCAGAACACCATCATATGTGAATAAAAAATTGGTAGTCTCACCTATTATTTTTTTTATAGATTAAAAATATGATAAGTAAACTAAATTTTTCTCCCCAAATGTTTTTTTTTAAGTTTTCAGAGAAGAAAAAAAGAATTATAATATTTACGTTCCCATTCCTTTAAAAAAATAATGGAATTTATTTCTTCATTCCTTCCTCTAAAAATGAATCAATTCCAGGAATCGTTTCTTTAAGAACGTGTTCCTTAACAACACTGTAGTGATTGTGATCCAAGTGTATTATTTAAAAAAGGTTAACCTTAATGATAAAATTGTATAACAAATGTAGTTCTAATATTTTAAAAGCCTATGGTATAAAAACAATTGTTTTTCTTTCAAAAACACAATTTGATAAAACAAAAAAATCATAAATATTATTGTAAAACAGCATACAATAACGTCTGTTTTATAGCAAAAGGAAAAAAATAAAATTTTAGATGTAAAAAATACTTGTTTTTTTTTTATTAAATTTGTTTTACGTTAAAATGAACATTTTTTTTCACAAAAAAAAAAAATTAGAAAAGAATAGGAATATTTTTTAAAAAAATGGAGGGCGGTGGTATAAATCATAATATATTATACTGACATCATAAAATCTTCATTGTAATTCCTATTGTCAAGGAAGCCCTACTAAATAACTGATAGCCTATTTTTAGTCTTATCAAAATTACATAAATGGGCATTGTACTTAAGCGTTGTTGCTGGAATTCAGCACTTATGTACATCATATAAAATATACAACTAAATTACAAGGTTTAGCATTATTAAAAAAAAAAAAAAATTATAATAATAATAATAATAATAATAAATTAAGGAGATAGTTGAAAATAGTTTAGATTAGGTAGAAAATAACCTAATCTATGTATTTATATATAAAACAGAATGATTAAAAAAAGTTATTAATTGAATTTGTATAAATTTTTTTTTTTAATTCATCCTGTTTTAAAATATATTATATTTTTACAAAACAAATAATTATGATTTTAATTTAGGTGAAGAATAAATGACTTATTTTAAATAAAAACAATACTTATAGTATTTGTGAACTGAAAAAAGATATTTAAAACAATGTTGAAAAAGTTTGCTTGACTAGGTTTGCGATTCAATACATGACATATGATTTATATTTTATGGACAAGTCAATACTTTGAAGTATAACACTATAAAAATGGATACATAGTAGGAAGTAGATTCATAAATGCAGAGGAAATACAATTTGAAGCTACCTAGAAAAAAAACAGTATAAAATTGTAGTCTCTCTTAAATTCTGAACAGCGTCTTTATTAGGGATTTTTCTGGTCATCTTGAGTATTTATTGAAGTTCTTTTTTTTAAATATACTTAATTTTTATTATTATTATTACTATTAATTTTGACGCCTAAAGTTGTTGTTTCTAGGTCCATCATTCTGGTTCCTATTGAAACCTCCACGATTGTTGCCAGCACGCATACCACCACGACCTAAACCACCACCACTACCACCACCACTACTACCACCACCGCCGGCGCCACCATCTGAATTCACCATTGAACTTCTGGACTTGTTTTTCTTTTCTTCAACATTCAACTTGATGCCATTTTCACCAGGAAGCATGATAGGCTAAACAAAAATAAATAAATATATTTTAATCATTTACTTATTTTTATTAAAAAAATATCCACCATATAACGAGTTATAATAATATAGTAATTAAATAATTTAAGTATTAAAAAATGTCTAAGACAGTATCACAACTACAAGCATTTCAAATGTATGTAAGAGGTCACCATTTCATTTCGACCACATGGAATATAATAAAAAAATTACACTTACATTCAATAAAATACTTATACTACCTAAAAAGGTGGGATCAGGAAAGGAATAATACCTATTATTAAATTAGTAAAAATGTTAAGAGGCGAGCCACAGTTTGCTGATCCCTATTATATATTAAGGTTTGAATAAAAAATAAGATGTACTTAATAGTTTATTTTCATCATATTTTGCTTGAATAATATGTTACTGTTATCTAATATTAATGCAAATTTATAAAAGTGAATTAACAATTTATTTTGTATTTTTTTATACATAGGGTGATTTTTTTAATAAAGACTACCTATTATTTCAACAAATATCAATGTTTTTCATATTTTCTAAGTTATACTTTTTTATTGGTAAAACAAGCTAACAATACACCCTCTGATGGAAACAATTTGTACCTTCCTATTCAGAAAGCATAGATATAATTTTATAAAGGTTATTTTACTTTTTATAATAAATTAATTTTGCTATGGAAACTTTATACACTATTACAACAAACTGTATAGGTAAGTACAATTTCTACTAATATTATGAAATACACTTAAATTAACATCACTTAAGACAAAATGTAGGGAAAATAAATACCATCTCTCGATTCTACGTAGAGGGAACCCCCATAACCATCAATACGATAGGCGTCGACCGCACTCCCATTGTTAATGTGTTTTGCCAATGGAGGGTTATAAAATAGAAAGACCGTTATGACTAGGGCTCGGAAGTTGTAGGAGCTAAAAAATGTAAAATATGCATGAAAAAATTGAAAAATATGCATTAAAAATGTTAAATTTGCAAAATATGCATTTTCAATTTTCAATTTTTTTAACTCGCAATTGTATACCTATTCAAATTTCTATTTCTATCTAATTAGCTAGGTCTACTATAAATTGAGATCATACAGAACAATATGCAATTCCTACAACTTCCGAGCAATACAGATAAGTATTTCGGCATACTATAGCATAGTAAGACAGATACAACTCGTGTGGCGTCCTCTTAATGCCAAAGATTTTGTATAATATATTTTACAAACAATTTGTGTATCAATATATTGGAATATTGATGGATAATTTTTTTATCGTTATTGCAAAAAAAAAAAAAACCATAAAAATACCCAAAAATATATTGTTGAAGAAAGCTAATATTTATTTTTAATATTTTTTATGGAACAGAAAACTCCTAAAGAAGTATAACTTCATTCGCGCATGCTTGCAATATGCACAATTTAGATATATCTTTAATCGTGGTAGCAGTAAAAAGATTAAAAGAATCATAAGTATAATAAAAACGTGTTACATGTGAGATTCTCAAAAATGCATTGAGTAAACTTTACACATTTTAATATATACATATTTCTGTGAAACGTGACAACAATAATTTTTTTTTTCACAAAAGCGTTTGAATTTAATGACTATAACATATTATAATTTCACTAAGCCCTCCTAAGCCAAAAGGCAATAAGCAACAATGTAGTAGTTTTGAGGAAAATAACTTTTTCCTGTAGAATCTAATAACGCTCATGGATAAACTCTAAGATACCTCTTAACACCTCAAAATGCATATACATACTTTTAGGTTAGAGGTGTCAAGCATTAATATTATTGTTTACAGTGGGAAAATGCAGTATGAGCATATTTATTAATAGCATAACCATGAAATAATATAATATAATCATGGTCGATGGGCTAAACCACAATTACAGAATTAATAATAATCATAATGTTAACAGCAGGGTCTTCCAAGACCGTGGTTAACAGCGTATGTTTATAAATTATTATAAGATATGATAATATGATATTGTGTGATACGGCTTGAAAATGATCATCAATACTAAACGAAAAATACCGTATTTGAGCCAATACTAAGCAAAATTACCTTATACTGTGTCAGTCACTGCCTGTTTGCTTAGTATCGTTCATATAAATGTAAATATCTATTGCATTTACGGTATTTTTGCTAAGGAATCAAAAAGTTTGCTTTAAATAACGAAAACTTAAAAATAATACCCATTTTTCAAATTTTGTCGCTTACTGCCTTTTGGCTTAGGAGGGAATACCTATATGTAATTGTATTCATTTATGTATTTAACAAACTTTAAACTTACTCGACTCTTTAATACTTTATGTGCCGTATCTATACTTTCAAAAATGACAAAACCAAAGTTGCCATTCATAGACGGATCACCAGTTTTGCTGCCACCCTTCATTATCCGTACATCCAACAAATTACCAAACTTTTCGAATAAGTTCTAAAATGATTATTATTATTAAAACAAGATATTAATGAATTATATTTAAATAGATGTAGGTACATACACGTAAGTCACTTTCTTGAACCTCGGGAGGGATTTTTCCAATGAACAATTGTTGTTCATCAGATTGGAACATACCATTGTAAGACCCTGATTGGTTACCTCTGTTAATCCTCGGGTCGTTACCAGGACCACTGTTGTATCCTATATAAAATTAACAATAACAATACAAATGTTAAGAAGATGCCGAATCAGTGTGACATGTTGTCTCCTTTGTAAGAACGTATTCAAAACACGTAACAGCAAATTTAGATTCAGAAGAAAAAAATGTTGTATTGTTAGTTTTCATATTTTCAAATTATCCTATTAAATATATATCCTATTTATTAAATTTAAAGGTTAGAATATAATCCAGGACACTAGTAGGCTTTAATTTTTGAAAGATCTTAATACTGTTATAACTAATCTTTAAGTCCGTTATCTATATTAATATATAAAATGATAGCGTTTGTTTGTATGTTCGGGATAAACTCCAAAACTACTTATTCAATCGTCGTGCAGTTTTTTTTTTTATTAAAGAATACATCACAGAGGTTTTAGGCATACATTTAGTCCGATTAAGTTAATAAATAATTAGTTATTATTAATTAAAATAAACGTATAAATTGTATACCTATATATATTATTATAAATATTGAGCAGCACGGCGGCTCGCGGGTTTCCAGCTACCTGTAATCTGACCTTTTTTCTTTTGTGTGTTTTATCGGTAAGTAGATATGAATAATTGTTCCGAGAAGTAAAATTCAACAATTTATATTATACTATATGTATCTATCTATATATATTCCTTTGGACGTGGAATCATGCGTGAACGGCTGCACCGATTTCGTTAATTCTTTTTTTGTTGTATTCATAATTGTCAGAAGGTCCTCTAACTCTGAAGTAAGATAATTTTAAGCAAATCCACCCGAAAAGTAGGAAATCTGAATGTAGGTGCCATCTATCCAATAAGAAAAGTAACTAAATAATAATATATTTTTGTTTATTGTATGGTTGCTATTGCCTATTGGTCATGATTAAATAATGAAAATAAGTTTAGACCTGTAGCTTTAAAGCAGATAGCTTAGTAAAAAAGGTATTCCCAAGACTAATTTTTCGAAACATGCACATCGTAATATCAACATATCAACTATTAATAAAAAATTGTAATTATGTACGCACTTCGGAGGGTCTACCTGAAAACATTTAACACACTACGTGTATCACGCATACAAAACATACAAGAGCGTCTCTCGGCTAATTATATATTCATGATAGATGCAAAAGTTTTGAACATCATACACCAAATATTAAATAAACGAATTGAACAAAGTTTGAATCATGTATAGAGTTGGTACTTATTTTAACAAACAATAAAGTGAACAGGATCAGCTATTATAATATATTTACAATCAATGCGTTTTTAAGTCCTTGAAATTATACGTTTAAGTTATAATATCGCCAATGTATTTCACCTTAAACATATCATCGTCCGAAGGCAAAATAAACAACCAATCACGAGCGAAGCAGTGACAGGTCGGCTAATTATGAATAAATAAATACACTTTAAAATTTAAATATCAATAAAAACCTATAAAATGCTGTTCTTGATAATATTCTTGCCTATACATTTGGTAGTAGGTCAATTTACTAATATTAAAGCTAACAACAATACGTCTGTGATAAAATTAACAAAAAACTAAAATGCATCACAATAATAATAATAATAAAAATTACAAACCATTTTCACGATTGTTAAAAGAATTTCTGCTAGGTCTATCATTCAAATTTCTTCCACCAACTCCACCACCTCTACCATTATAGTTGTTTCTCACATTTCTATTAACATTGCCTCTCTGCTCATACTGGTTATTAGGGAAGGCATTGCTTGAATAATCATTATTTCGAACCTAATTGGAAAGAGAATGTATTTAATTGTGGAGAATTAAATATAAATGAAAAATATAAACAAAAATATACCGGTGAAGTTGCTTTAGGTAAAGGCGATGAGTAATTTTGTGTCTGTACAGAAACTGGTGGAGGGGCTTCAGTATGAGTCTCTGTTGATCGTCCACCTGATTTAAAGAGCTGTGCATATAATGGTTTTGGTTGATCTCCAGGTGAAACAGCTAAAAATTAATAAAACATTTTATAATTTTATACAATTATTTAATACTAGTTGTAAAACTAGACTTGACCTGGGCAAAAAATGAGCAAATATACAATATAGCACTATAAGGTGTTTCTCAGGGTTTAACCTCAGTTCACAGGTAAATTGGTGTTAGAGTACCTTGTGAAATAATACTGAAAGTCACAGATTGGATTTGGCACTTGGTATATATTTTTAACATATTTAACTATTCTCTAAATAACTTTTCTGATATCTCTAAAAACAATCTCTGAGATTTTTTTCAAAATCATTGCATAGTTTTTAAGTAAAAGAGCTACAAACATACATCTACTTTAAGATATAGTTTCTTTAATTGAAGCCATGTAAATGCCACAATTTATAAACAATCTACCATCGACAATCTCAAAAGTTCATGTGTACATTTTGTAAAATCCTTTCTTAGTGGGTCTTTAAATCATAAAATGAAACTACTAACGAAATATCATACTCATAGCCTCAGCGATTCTGGGCTGGGTGATGATGAATCAGTCAGGACAAGTTCTTTAATATATTCCAGACAGCATTTTGTAATGATAATATTATAATAACGGTATACTAATATTATTCGTGATTATAATGTTATAATATTATTAAACAAAAAATTGCTACATGATAATAGATTATAATCAGAGCATATTTTTTATTTTAGAATTAAAATTATCAAAAGGTTAGAAGTTACCATCAACCAATAAATCAAATAAATAAATTATGGTTAGATTTATTCTACTTCTATTTAAGTATACAAGTAATTTTATAGTTAACTGTAAATAATGGTTTATCAATAATAGATTATTTATGACTACATATATTCATGATTTATAGATTTTTAGTCATTATTATTTGTTTGATAAATTATTAGTTATTAGTTTATTATAACTCTTGAATAGAGCAATAAACTGACAATTTAGTTGAATTTACACAATATTCTACCATTTATACCATAGACAATTTCTTTTAGTTTTATGTAACAACTCTAATTCTTGTTAGCTATTTAGGAATAAGAAAAAAAAATAAGACCAATAAAATACAAATTTTTTATGTAAATAATATAATATCTATTGAATAACTTATTGGTTATTGCGAATACCAAAGATTGTCAGGTATCAAGACTCGATTATCATTTAGGTCTTATTGTAGAAATTTATATTTTTGTAACATTCCATTTCTACGGAAAGACTCACATAAAATAAAATATAATCGACAGAATATACCATTATCACAATTCAATTCACTGCCAAATGTGTAAGTGTAATGTGTATGTCTAACCTCGAGGTTAAAGATAGGACTGCATGAACACTATTGGATGTAATCAAAAATAATATTAAAATAGGCACGACCACATCGTCCCCGTTCATGCAAAACACACCAAGTCCAAAAACATGAATCAGCTTTTGCAATTTTTTCAAACTTTAAATGTATACCATATGTAACCGAATTGTTTTCTTTCTTTTTTTAATTGAGTTTCCCTTAAGGGAAATAGCTGTTTATGAGTAGTAGTAAATAATATGACACTGTGAAATTTATAGTTCTTATTATTGTTAAAATACAAATTTCTAAGTCAATTTTTGGACTTAGTGTACTTTGCATCAACGGGGACGATATTATATTCGGATTCTTAGCGTGGTTATAAAACAGAAGAATTAGAAAAGGCTGGTTTTAATCACCTAACAGTTAACCACACACAACTTTGTAGTTCCGACAGCAGGTGCTCAGTGCTTACACACAGAATATAACAGTTGTGGATCTGCTAAATGGCGAATCAAATAATATAGGGGAACATCTTGTCGGCATCTCAATAGCTATTTCGTCGCCATTATGCCAAAACTGGTCAAGTGTTAAAAGTGACCAAGGGAAATAACATGTTTAAATGTTTTATCTTGTCCCTATTAATATACGAAAAAAAGTGACCAAGTGATATAATAAATAGTTTTTTTTTGACGATTTAGTTGAGTTTAAGTGGCATTAAGCTCTTCAAACAGATGATCCTTTCTATAGGCAAAATTAGGGAGGGGGGCTTAGTGACTGAGTTTCATCCGTAGCCTCTCCAGATTTTTTAATCATATTTTAGTTTAAAATATTAATTATCAGGGTTTATGCTGCTGAAACAATTTTAGCCCCCCCCCAGAAAAATGTGCCAAGTTGTGCCTATATTCCTTTCGTCGAAAAACTAACCAATACCATCACAACATTTTCCACCTCGTGTGAATTATTAATTTTATCAATTATATGAAATATTATTTTATTTTTAATTCAATTATATCAAAATCAATATTGTATTATACTTTAACTATTGTTGGTAGTCACGATAACCAATAAATACCTATATAAATATAAATATCTTAATATGGTATCAGTATATTATTACTCATATAAATAATAAATAGAATTTATTATTCCTTCCATAAGTCTAAACACAATTAGACTTAATAAATTTTAACTTTAACTTAGATCTAGAATAAAATATTATACCTTCAGTAATCGGTATATCCTTCTTAATAGGTTCTTGATTTTCTTTTATATCCACATTATGATTTGTAGGTTCTTCTTGATGCTGAATTTTAGGTTGTTCTGTCAATATTTGGGTTTGGTTGTATGAAGGTTGAGTTCTAGACACATTATTACTGGGGGGTAGTACAGTAGGCGTCGAATTTTGTACTGGAGCAGTAACAGTTGGCTAAAAAATATTATATACGTAGATTGTTATAATATTTTTAAATGTCTACTAAACAAATAAACTAAATAAAAATGTATGAATTATTTTAATAATAATCAACTCATATAATCTGTAACTTTTTTAATTTAAGATTAATTTTCTCAATTAAATTTTTTTTGCAAAATGTAGTTTTATAAATTTAAAAATATTTAAAATTTAATTTAAGCTGAAAATACTGGTTAAATATTAACTTTAAAAATTATTTTGTATTATTATTTTTTTTTTTTAATAAAAATAAAATAAATGTGTAAGTACTCTACTTTGAATATTTTTTTAGTGTTGGAAAAATAAATATGAAAACTAAATTTGTAATTATAAAATTACTAACAAAAATACCAAATTAAGGAAAGTTGGAATTTAGTAATATGTATGTAGGAAGTTTTAAAATAATAAAGCTAATTAAAAGTGAAGTTCTTATGTATAGTGCTGCACACTTCTACAAAAGCTTGCACACCAATCTAAAAAAGAAAATCGATATCAGAGCAACCCCTAGTCAAGTGTCACTAAAGGATGACTTCTTACTAAAATAATTCATGTATATATATATATATATATATAAATCACACATTTGTACAATAAGTAAACAGAGATTGTGTATAATTAATAATTAAATTGTGTGTAAATAATAATAAAAAAAATGTTATGTTCTCAACTTACAATATGTTGTTGAACTTGAACAGGGATTTGCTCAGGCAGCAACTGCTGTACTGGGACCGAAGTAGGTATGACATTCAAAGCAACTCCATTTAAAGTCTGTCCTTGAGTTGTAGTATTGTAATAATTTACTTGATGCTGAGGTTGTTGAGTGACAGGAGATTGTTCAACTTCCCCGTTTTCTTCACCATCTGATTGTCCAGAATCTGCTTCATCATTCACATCATCTTCATTAAACATCACATCCTAGAACATATCACAATATTTTTATTAAGGAACATAATATTTATTGCTTAGTTGTATAGTTAAATACCTGATAACGAAAAATGTCATTATGAACATAATACTTCTTAGGGGACTGAGCTGCCAATACAAACGTTTGAGCAAAACGACGCATTGGTTGCCCACAGTTAGATAATTCACCAGTGACGTGGACAACCACACCATTTCCAAGAGTATTCTGGGAATCAACTTGTAAGATCTTAGCATGACAGTCACGAAAATTCAATTCTTGAACTCGTTTATGAATATCTTTTTGGCCAATACTGGGAGTCATGTCCCTGCTATATGGTTCCAAACCTCCATGAACAAAATATGAATCGCTACTATAGAATCTAAACAAATATCACAGTATCACTATAATATTGCATTGTGTTTTTAAGTGTACATAATTAAGCATTGTTATAAAATACTTAACCATATACCTATATTCAGTAATAATAAGATATTATTTTTAATAATTACCTATGCATGTAATGAGGGGATTGATTCAACATAGTATAATATTGACGGACAAATTCACGTCCCACACTCTGTGGGTTTGGGCAACTGTCAGCAACCATTTTTATCAATTGATATTTAGGTACTCAAAGGTAGTTGAGCATCAAAACTTGACCAAGAAATCCTAAACAAACAAAAAAACATCATAAGTTTTAACACACGCAATTTAGTCAATTAAACCTGTATAAAATAAAACATTTTAGTAAATATATTTTAAAATTATTTTCTATACTCCGTGCCACCAGAGAAGTAACCCGTGTCCAGACCAAATTTCGATTGAATCCACACCTATTTTACATGTCAACATTGCACGATCCCGGCAGTCAACGGTTAACAACGTATTATAGTAATATTATTAGTACCTATGTATCATGTTGTAAAGTGGGGAGGGAAATGGGGCCTCGGAACAGTCGCTGCTGAGCATTGTAGAGCAGTGAGCGTTTATTCTCAGGATTATAACCAACTGGTCAGCGATATGCAATGACACGTTTCTAGTTCCTATGTCAAAAGTATAATAAGGTATTTTGAAATTATTAAGACATTTAATGTGTAACACTCATTTTTACATAACTTAACATAACATTTTAATTTTATTATTTATATAAGTCAGTACGCTTATTATTAATAGTTGTAGTTAATTATCAGTAGAACATCAGAGGACGCCATACCCGGATGCCTTGTCTTCGTCTTACAAACGCATAACATACCAAATTATACGTTCTGAATAATTTATATAACTCTGTTTAATTTAATAGTGAATTTACCTATTGACAAATTTAGAAGTAAGAATATTATCTAAACAATGTAGTTTTTTTTTATATTTCAATTTTAAAGCGAGTTATGAGCATTTTAAAATGTACAAATAATTTATTATAATGAAGAAGACTACTGTTGAATAATATTAATTACAATTATTAAATGCGATACTTAGTACCTATTTGAATTATAGTGATTCTTGAAGGATTAAAAATTGAAATCACCTACAGCACTTTTATACTACCCAATGTATATACACTCCGTTCCTTGAGAGAATGTGGTCACATACAACTAGTGCCGAGGAATGGGAATTTGGGTGGTTATATGTGTTTTGGTTTGTTTGCAACCACGTTTTTCACATCAAACAAAGTATAAGACATTAAAACTTCAGAGGATTTATTTTCTCTTTTTGACCCATGTGCACATAAAAAATTTGAGTTCTATAAACCAACCAAGTGTGTTTGTAGCTTTAATACCTTTAGTACTTTTATTAGAGTGATTTGACATATTATCAAACTTAGTTATGAGGATGTCAGCGCAATATTTGTTCTCTCTCTGACCCACGTCAAACATAAACATAACTAGTGATGAACACTATCGAGTTTTTACTATTTAATTATTCGATTATTTTATAAACTATCAAATTCGGTAAATAATATCGAAAAATCACTCTATTGATTTTTTAAACTCGATAGTCAAAACTAGTTGGTACCGGACATCCAGTCGTGTATTACTATTTACCACCGAATGAAAACTATCGGTATTTAAAACCAGTCGGTGCAAGACGTGTGCAACTACCAAAAGAAAACTATTGAGTGAATAACTCGATAATTTTTCAAAAAAATCTATGGTTAATAATATCTATTCAATCAAAAAATCACTCGGTTTTTTTTTAAACTATCAAATGACAATCAATTGTACAAACTATTTAGTAGTGCACATCATTAGACAAAACAAATTTGCGCAGAATCATTTTTCACTCGATTTTTCCTATGTTTATAAGTAATTTTAGAGTAAAATCCCATATTACAAAAAATATATAGAATAATATTTTTGAGGGAATGACATATCGATTTGTCTAAATATTGTTTAAAAACAATTTAAATTAAAATTTTTTTTTGTTTATTTTGAAAGTTGAATACAAAGTCAAGTAGCAGTAAAATATAAAATTGATATGTCTATGTTGCCAGTAGGCCAGAGAGAGAAAACAAATAGTGTGTTGACATCCTCTAAGAAAATTAGGTATCTGTGTTCTTCAGTTTTGATTTTTTCATGATATTTCAATTTTTTATGTAAATGATGACTAGGTAGGTTAATACCTATGTGAAATGTTACAATTTACAAAGGAAAAATTTCTGTAAGAGCTTTTTTTAAAAAAAAGTATCATAAACGTAAGAACACAGATGCTCTTAACTTTAAGTTTAATAATAGGTTATTACACTCTAATACTAAAGCTAACAATACAAGATTAGTTCTGCTAAAAGTAAATATGATAATATGTTGCTTAAGGGTAGAAGAGAAAACTCCTTAGAAAACAAATCGGTAGTGGACTGACACCCTCTAAACCACTTCTAAAACAGTTAAGACTAAGGGTCAGTTGTACCATCTCTGATTAAAGTTAACCAGAGTTTAATCGGCCGAATTTGCCTGGTTCAATAGCTTAATCGAAGTTTAACCGTAGACGGTACAACTGGCCCTAAGGCACAAAAAAAAAAATCCAGATCATAGTTAACAGAGATATTTATTATATTATATAGTTTATAATTTATATTCTGCTTTGTAGACTTGTATTATAAAGAATGAAGATGGTCTTTGGTAGGAAAATAGGTACATAAATAACGAGGGGTAAACACCTTGGGGGTAATCAGTGTACACAAGATGATGGTAATCATGGGTAATCATAATTCATAGGTATAATCATTGAAATCAGTAATCTGGTGTACAAACTTTCTGTCAGGTATTTACGCCTCGATAAATAACTGAAATAACTTAATGAATTTGTAACAGAGATTCTAACAAACCAATTCCTAATTAACTTGAGTTAAAATTTGTACTTCTGAAATTATTTGGCTAGTAAAATTCCTAACTTAAAGCCATTGCAGATAAATAATATTAAATTAATTCCAAAAAAAAAAAAATTCAAGAGCTATTTGAACATCATGCACTATTAAACTAAACAGTTTTGTATTTATTATTTGAATATTATCTATGGATATTTATTGATAGCCACAGCCAAGATATAACAAATAGTTTGTGGTAACTGAAATATCCATTGTATATTTGCCTTTCAAAGGCTATTCATAATGAGTATTTTATATAAAATATCACAACAATAATAACTATAATACTATGTAATTAATAAAATGTAATTCATGAAAATTACTAAATACCTATTTAGGTACTGGGATATTGATTTCATTATAAATGGTTTTAACATTAATTTATAGGATTAGGAGGCATAGGTGTATCATTAAATATATGTAATAGTATTTTAATTATGGTATGCACTATGAATCATTAATTTGTTGTCATTCAAATTGATTATCAATATTTAAAAGTAAACTTAAAAAACTCATGTAGGTTTGGTGTTTACCAAAAATACCAACATTTTGTAGAAATCGGTTAAGTAACAAAAATATGATAATTATAGGAATCATTGCAGGTTTGGGAAAGCAAAATGTTATGTTAGTGCCAGACTTTGAGCATGCCTAAAACTACCTAATATCAAAATAGATAGATAAATGGATAAATACGAATGATAAGGTCCGGGTGACGCTAAATCAACAATGACAATTCATGTGATGTACAGAACAATGAGAAACTGTTTAGAGTAATAAAACTGAGTAAGCTGCAACGGCTTCCGGCCGAATTGGTTTGGACCCGGCGAACTCAAAAGGACGTTGTTAAGCACGGGATGGCGCAGGGATGAGGCGGCGGTCATTGAACAACAAAAATTGAAAAAGCGGTTTCACCTGTCGGCAGGTAGGAACTGTAAGCGACGGTCAACATGCGGTCGTCGACGGACGGCGGCCGCGGACAGAAGGTCCGCGGCGCACATGTGCCCACCGGACGACGATGCCAAAAATGCAACAATAACAACAATAATAATAATAATAATAACAACGACGACAACGACGGAAACTACATGAGTACTTACGGTTTTTTTTAAACGGAACCGACGGCGGCGTGCGATCGTAAACGTGCGCCAAACCAATCGAAAAACGGGGTAAACTGTTGAGACGACTACGGCGACGCAGACTACAACAAACTGAGGTGTCTTACGCGCGTGGAGCGATGACTATGCGAGAATCAGTGAGAACTATGGGATATAATAATTTTGGATTGCGGCGATTTGTTGTATTCGCAGAACAAGCGTGAATATCTTGGCGTCGGACTTGAAAACCGATGAGCGGACTCGGTTCGTCGTGCTTGCTTGTGCGACGGGCGCGAAAAGCGAAAAAATAATCTGTAAGTGAAAAGATAGCGACGGCGTTACGAGCTGCTGAGGTTGGATTGGTGGCTCTTTCGGCTTTCCCTTGAAGAAATCAACACAAAAAGAAAAAAAAATAATAATAAGAGAATAGAAATCCCTTAGCGACGTCTCCGTCGTCAGCCGTCGGTCCGGGTCGCCGGTACCGCCACCCGGCCCTCACCAATCACGGAGCGCAGTGCATCCAACACACTGGACGGCCGGTACCAACTGATCAGTCATCTTCGGCAGCGGACGACGCGGTATTTAAATTCGTAAAATAAAATAATAATAGGTAATAGGTGTAGACGTGCAGTATTTACATTATTTTATATTTATAAACTATAGTCTATTATAGTGGCATCACTTCAGTTTTTGATAAACTAGTAATAGTGCAATCTAGCCGGCCGTGAAGAAGATGAATTCGGAACGGGTTGACCGTAATCAAATCGTTAAAAAAAGTCCAAGCTGACCTACCTCCCGCCTCTAATAAATACACTACTACATGTCTGCATCCATCCAACCAACGTATAACATAGTAAGTATATACTATATTTTGAATACATGTTTAGTTTAATTATATAATGTTTTAAAAATTAAATTTGAGTAAAAAAGTAAAATTTATACAAGAATAATATGTAGGTAGGTACTATTTTGAATTGATGATCATTTTTATACGTTATAGATGACTTATAGTTATAATGAGTCGCCAACAAAATGTACATAATTATTATCATTTCATTTATACATTTTTAATAGGAAAATATAAGTTATATATTATCAGAATTCACTTAAAATGTAAAAAAATAGATTTTGTGGGGAGATCAGCATTTTTTTTTACATATTTGTATGTTTAAAAATTTTAATTAAATTTATAAGCTACCTTTGAATTATGATTTTCAAGGTATAAGAATTTCTAAAAATATCCGACTAAAATGTATTTTTTGTCACGCCTGCCCCGAAAGTTTATTTTTTTTATGACGGTAGAAGCATTGGAAAGCTACCTTTTCCCTTTCAGCGGACGGTAAAGTGGGAATCCCCACAGTGCCAGCCACCAGTTGGTAAAGTGGAAATTCCCAAAAATGGTGGGCGTATCCCCTGCACAACCAGACACTGAAGTCCTTACAAAACATAAACTTTTGATTACATCTTATATTCATATTATAACCTTCATGAATGACTTAAAAGTGGTGCAAAATTATGTTATACTGGTTATACATAAATACGTGGCTAAACATATCTGTTAACTACTTGGGGTGTTCAAAAAGATTTTTTATGAAATATGTTTATGGGAAAATGAGAATTCCATACCAATATAGTAGTATCTTTCAAAAATAAGGCACCAGCTAGTACACCACATCAAATAATAAATATTATACTAGGTGGTGCTGCAAGATGGGTAATTTCTCAAATGGGTCATAGTAGAAGTTTATAGTTTATATAGCAGTAATTTAGTAGGTATAATTTTATATTTTCAGAAGTTAAAAATTTCCGAAGAAGACGATCATTAAGTGTTCGAGTTTTACTTTTTATGTAAGCTGACCAGGTAAGTCGACGATCAATGTTTATTCCAAGGTAGCGTACACATTAGGCAGTGTAAAGGGGTTGAGGGGTTGATTGTTAAGGAGGAGGGTCTGGCATACTCCTTGTCGGAGTGTAAAAGTTATCGATTTGGACTCGTTTATTTTAACTCCCCGTTCCTTGTACCGGGCTTGGAGAAGATGGAGGTGGTCCTGTACATAGCCGGAGGCTAGTTGGGGATCAGAACTACAGAGTTTAGGATAGATTTATCTTCAGAAAAGTCACCAACAAGAGTATGGGGCGAAGAAGGTTGATCAGATATGTACAAATTGAATAGAAGGGGAGCTGTGACTGCGCCTTGGGGTACGCCTGTATTGATTAGTGTAGGAAAAGAAAAGGTGGAATCTACTCGCACTGAGAAGAGCCGGTCTTCTAAATAGGATTTAAGGATTAGATGGTAATGACTAAGAAGAATTTTACGTTTATATAAGAGACCAGCATGTCAGACCCGATCAAAGGCCTGGGAGGCATCTAGAAACACACCAGTGCAGTAGACTTCAATTTTAATTTATTAAATTATCGAGAGCGCACTGTAGAAAAATATATGATGTAAACTATATAAATATATGATAAATATTATTTTATTCTATAATATTATTATTTATATTACTTGGGATACCCATTAATAATTATGTGTCATCGAACTATTATTCTATAAATAGACTACAGTCAGTGATGCATTGCTAAAAAAATCGTGGGTTTATATAATTGATATACCTAGGATGACAAATGACAATGGAAAAAAGCTTCTGACATAGACAAAAAAAAAAATGTATCACTTCGCTCATCGTATAACAATCATTGTATCTGAGCCTTTATCACGGAAAATTAAATACAAGTATAGTTTGTACTTTAAGGAGGTCGTTTTTGAATATTTCTTGAAGCATATTTACTAAACAAAAAATATAATGATATTTTTACGTTACCTATACATTTATAAAATAAGTAGGTAGTAGGTATAATATTAGTTTTGCACGGACCGGGTAAAAAAAATATTGATTGTTGTGATTTATTATAAAAAAGTACCTACATAAATAAATCATTAAATTCTAAATAATAACAAAACCATCTATTTATAAATTTGCATTTAACAAAATAGTCAAAAATTAAATATATTTGCAATAATATAGGTTGTAATAATATACCTAGGTACCTAAAATTTTCAAATTTTACTTAGTATTTAATAGTTAATACATTTAAAAAATTAATCTCCATTATACAACTTTCTCCAATTAAGTTCATATTATAACACCTTTTCATTTTTCTAATGAAATATTTCCAATTATTTAATCCAAATTATTTCTTAACTAAAAGATTTTTGATAAAATTAATTAATTTCCCAAAATACCAAAATAACTGCGATAAAATTCACGTTTTTGAGTTATACTCGACATTTTGAAAAAATTACGAAAATCTGAAGTGTTGATATTATTTGGTTATTCCGAAGACGCAAGAACACAAGATATTTGGAACATGTGTTTCTATAAAGTGATACAAAAAAGCAGCTTTAAAAATAATGTTAGTTAAGTGGTATTGCCGCGACATTCACAATACAGGGTGTAACATAAAAAGTATTCAAAACCTGAAAAATGAAAAATTGAGTCTAATTAAACTTATAAAAATAATAATTAAAGATTAATTTTCAGTATTTAAAATAAAAAAGGTGGGAAGGTGGGTGTCGCTCTGCTGTACAGTTGGTTACAAGTGGGTCACTGTAATGGATGGTGTTAAATTAGAATTCAATGATATAATATTATTGTATACGAAAAATGATTCTGAGCGAAGACTAAGGTCCGTCAGCCTATGATATACATATAAGTATAATGTATTTATATATTACTATAAGTATAGTTGATGATATTATATTGTAAATAAATAAATTTATTTACCTATTTACGTGGAACCTTGTTTTAAATTTTCAATTCTTAGCTATAAAAATTGAACATTCTATACATTTTTAACTACAAAATCATTTTTAAATTTGATAAATGTTGTCAAAAATTGAACTTTAAATGCTTATGAAAAAAAATGTGTGCCTATGTATTTTTAATATTTTTCAACTGATATTGTAACAATATATCAGGAACCTATCAGGAGTATTAAATTTTCACGCTTTTTGATCCAACAAATAACACTTTATTGACATTTATAGAAAAAAAAAATCTAAATTGAATTTTAAAATTGAAAATGGCCGTTAACAAAGCTCAAAATGAGTCAAAATATTTTGAAAATTTTATCAAGTATAGGAATTGATAAAATAAACATATTGTGTAAATTTCAAGTATTTACAGTTATTCATTTTTGAATTACAGCAAAATATTAAAATTACATATGAAAACTACATATCCAATAAATACCTGTGAATATCCAATATTGTAAAAATTTTAAATGTTGATAAAAATGTATTTGACTTTTAGGTAAACATTATTTTTTGATAAAGGTAGACAAACTTATTAGGAATCTTGAAATTTAATTTTAAAACCTTAAATTTAAAAAAAAAATGTTATGAATATTTAACTGAAAATAATTTGTACATTTTCGTGATTTAATGTAGGTATTTTATCAAAATTTGAGCATCAATGATTATAAAAATGTATTTTTAATATTTCTCAACTACCTTTCCAAAAACATATTAGGGGCCTTCTACTAGATTTTCATGCTTTTTGAGCCAACAAATAAAATGTTATTTATATATACGAGTATTTATGAAAAAAAACGAAGAAAATTGGAAACTAAAAATGTCCGTAAACAGCTCAAAAATAGTCAAAATATTCAGAAAAGATACGGTTTACGAAAAATCTAAGCATTATTACCGTCCTAAATGGTAATGAATAATGACAGACAAAAAAAAAAATAAAAAAACACACATTATTGTAAAACCAATACGTTCATCTCTCCGCTCAGAATCTAAAAAGAAATATATTATTATACTTGAAGCGCAAGTGTCTATAAATTATATGTAAACATTTTTTTAAATATTCATTATAACAAAAATTATTTCATTGGTCAGGTTAACCTAAGTAGGTTAGTAAGTAAGTAAAATAAATAATGAAAAAATATTATACACGTAGGTAGGTAGTTAATAATTAATATATTATAATATAGTTAAATATACTCATAAAACGGGTGCTCAGAATATCCTTACTTATATTTTGTTATATAAGAAATAAAGAAATATCTAAAAAGAATATTTAAAAATTGTTTGTTCAAACAAAAAACTGAACCCAGTAGAGCTCAGTCACCCGGTACAATTTATAATTAAGACCAATTTTTATATATTTTATGCGTTCTACTTCTTGAGAGTTCAAAATATACCAAAAACCGACAACTTTGTTGGATAGATAAATTCTCATGATATGCTAGATAGGCAACAAAATCAACACTTGTGACTTATTGAGGCATCTACTGAAATACTGACATACTATCTATACTAATAAGTAATATTATAGAGATTAAAGAGATTAAATAGGAAAGACTTGTATGTTTGTAGCAAATTAACTCTAAAACTACTGGACTAATTTCAAAAATTCTTTCGCCATTAGAATGGTACATTATCCCTGAGTAACATACGCTATATATTATACTAGAAAAAATAATGGATCCCTACTAAAACTTCAATAATGTCCCTTTTTTGTATGTACCAATCAGCCTTTTTTTTTGTATGTACACCGCGCATATCTCGAAAAGTACTCAACGGATTTTCACTAATATATCTGTTGAGTTGCGGCGAAGGTTTTAATGTATATTTTGTTTCGGAAAAATTAATTGGGTGTTCAAAAATAATAACAATAATAATATAATATCTATTTGTTACGGTGAAAGACGAAAATTGGTAAATTTCGTCACATCCCGGCCAATGACGTCATTTGACAAAATTATTCAATTATGTGGGTAAATGTTGTAAAAACACATATTTTAAACTCAAATGTACATCTTTCATCCAGAGGCGGACTTACCATCTTTCCGCCCCTAGGCATTATAACACTAGCGCCCCATACATTGGTGTGCTCCCACGGGGGGGGGGGGAGTAATATTCCATGAACTAAAACAAAACTGTAAAAATTGTATTTAGGTATTTATATTTATACATACTAACTAAACAAATAAATATTAATACAATTTTGCATAAGTAGGTACATTTGTACACTTGTACAATAATAACATCATTTTGCGACTTGATT
>NC_042495.1:34480359-34482921 GCF_005508785.2 Acyrthosiphon pisum | reverse complement strand
TACCTGTAGCAAAATTATCTATGATTTAGTGATGAACACTCTAGTCTTTATAATCATAATCGATTAGCAAATTTCTGAGCAGTATGCAGTATGCACCACGGGGTGGCCATACGTATACGTAAGTGAAGCATTTAGATGGAGAACGATTAGAGTGACCAATTGAAAAGCATCAAACTATTGTACCAAACTATTGTATGCCTTACTCAACCTAATCACTGATAAGACACAGTTATCAACCTAATCACTGATAAGACACAGTTATCATATTTTAAATTGTTTTTATTGTTGTTATATTTTGATAATTACTAATTTATAATATGAAAACTTAAAGTAGTGCCAACTAAATGTCAAAATAATTTTATTTTTCTCAAAATGGTAACTCTAAATGTATTCCATTTGCTTGCTTCAATTCACTACACATAACAGTATACGGGATGGCCCCTCTATATATTCTTTACTCTATGGTATGCACTATAATACAGGAGACGGGCGACAGTGTCAGCGTCGCGCGTCGTCCCAATATTTATTATTATTATTAATTACTTTATCAAGATACCTGATTTCCAGAATTAATTCCAGTATTCTAATAAAATTGTGGTGCCGGGTGCGGGGTGAGACGGGTCATTTCACTAAGCACTGTGCGAGCTGTCCCCCACCTAGCTAGTAGAGCTGCTATATACAATGTAGTAATGTACCCGGCGGCCTGAGGCAGTATATTTGACTGCCTTGGCTGGCGTTTTGCGCATGAGCCATTCACAATATTGTACGTGTTTACGCCGCACACCCGTTACCCTCTCCCATGCATTAACATAGGCAACTGCCTCGTCGAGTGTCGATGTCGAATCTCTAACGGTGGCGGCGCAGCACAGCACGCGCTGGTCCGTGGTCGCAGGATTAAACTCAAACGGCAAGGTTATTATAGCTTATAAATTAAAACGTTACTGCAACGTGACTACGTGAGCCATTCTCCAGTTTCATGCAAGTTGTATACGAAAAAAAATTAATGTAAAAATATAAATTTAGGTAAATAGAATTATGAAATTATGAAAAAGTAAAAAGTAAAAATTAACTAAAAAATTGCGCCCTAGGCCTGCAGTGCCTTGGTGGCCTATGGGTAAATCCGCCCCTGCTTTCATCGGTCGTTGACGTCATTTACTAAAACTTGTGGTCAATGATGATAAATCTCAAATAATACACTGATTGTTTTAATATAGATACTGTTTAATAATGATTGATGCCTCCGTTGTCACATTACAATATTTTGTTTTTAACACAGCCATCATCCTATTTCTACCACCATGCCTTACTGCAGGGTACTGGCTACTGCTAAATGTGCCGAATGAATTACTTCAAACAACTCGTTTACTGTGACATATAGGTTTAATTAATTTTACTTTTCCACCAATTGTCACAGCATCATATTTATGCAAGAGCATAGGCGCAAATAGACAAATTATTTTGGGGGGGACTAAAGCCCCCTATAATATTTTCTAAAAATTATATATGCTCAGTACTAATTATACTGACTTTTAAACTGGGGGGACTTGGCAGAAATATGGGGTACTAAGTCCCCCCAAGCCCCCACCTATTTGCGCCAATGTGCATAAGTCTGTTATTTGTTAGGTACCGTTTTTTTTTTTGTATTCCAATTTTTAATCCTTTTACTTTTTGAATCTATTATTGTTGTGTTCTTCATGACTAAAATAAAATGTAATGTCACCTCTCTTTTTACTGTTGATAATTTTTTCGATTGCTGCATTAAATTTACTTTTATATTACTTTTAAATAAAACTACAACGCTAACTCGCACTCGTCGCATATACAATATACGCGTAAATACTAAACTAATAAACTAATATAGACAGTGCTCGAATTGGGGGGGTGCGCAGGGGGACGGAGCTCCTCTACTATTTTAATTTTTTTTTTGCGTACCCCAACTATTTTTTTTTACTTGGACGGGGGGACGGACCAAACTAATGTCCAAAATAATTTTTATTAAAATTTGGAGTGGATTTAAATTGTTTTGTCAAAGATAAACCTAATGAATACCTAGGTAGTAATTTTACATTTTGGTAGAGACACCGGTTGAATACCACTGGCTTAGATTTCCTAATACCTTGCTAATTTTTTTATTATTGTTTGTTTGTATTTATGCCTAGTTTAGTAGTTCGCAGATATTATGTACCTATAATAAACTATTGTACTACAAAATATCTGCAAAAAAAAATAAGTTATGACAACAACTTAGATACATTCCTAATTTTAATAAAAATTGATTTGGGCATTTTTTTGTAAATATCTGCGAACTAGTGTTCCTATTCGCGTCTATAGCACAAATAATTATTAAGATATTATCACTGATAATTATAAATCTTTTATTTCTTACCGAAAAATGTAGGTAAGTATTATTCCTATCAATGAAAATTTCGAAAAATAAAATATAAATCCATAATATTCACTTACATGTTACATAGGCACATATAGTTAAATATGTTATATTTGGAAATTTGGAAATTTGGAGTAGAAAATTTTGTAACTAGGATGAAATGTTGTATTGAAAAC
>NC_042495.1:34476472-34480177 GCF_005508785.2 Acyrthosiphon pisum | reverse complement strand
TTTAATAATTTTGCACTTGGAACGCAGTTTATAAATTGTTGGATTGAGCTCCTCTACTTAATAATTTCCAATTCGAGCACTGAATATAGACCATTTCATATTATTACTTGGCTTATCGGCGTTATGGCTAGTCAGATTTTCGATTGTTTATCTACTTCCGTAGTGATATTTTTAACTAACGAAGCTTTGTCGCGTACGTAAAACCTATACACTTATTACTGATCTTTCACATCGACACAAATGTGATGATACCGTATCGGCTCCGGCCTCTGGGTAGTATTGATCAATTTAAACAAGAAAAAATTATCAGAGCAGTGTGCGTAAAAAAGTTTCACTCCAGTTCAAACCACAATTTTTTAACAGACATTTTTTTCAAGTCAACATTATTTTTTAAGTCAAAACTATTTATTAAAAGTCAACACTATTTTTTAAAATTCGATACAATTCTTCCCATAAATGTATTGAACATCATTCTCCAACTAAACTGGGAATTAACGTCAATAACCGGGGAATGACGACATTTACCATGTTGATATCATTCACCGTAACATATATAGACTATAATATAATATATATAAATAAATGTTTGTCTGTTTATCCTTTGCATATTCCTAAATGGCTTGACCAATTTTAATGAAATATTTTGTATGTGTTTGAGTAGTTCCCTGGATGATTTAGATTCACAATTAGGTCCAATCCGGGGAAGTGCTCAAACAGGGATTTTGAGATTTACGATGGACATTTTTGTTTATAAATGGTTGTTATTGGTTATAGGAGAAATAGCTTAGGAGTTGCACTTACTGCAGCGAGTTACACCCAAAAGGTGTTAAACAATTCCAACTTTTTTAAGAGTTAACATTTTTTCGATCAGCTATATATTATAATAAATTAGAATAAATATGGCATATAAATTGTATACAAATATATTTATTAAAAATCAAAATCTTTGGCCTGGACAATGTTGGGCAGGAGGCAGGACAGTTAGTTATAAACTTATAACTAGGTATTAGTTTTCTTAGTATTTAATGAAGAATATTCAACAATATCAAGTTAACTTCACATAGTTGTCTATCTAATTAAGTATCAAATAATATTTAATTAGGTATATCAAAAGTATTTGATAATAACTATACAATTTAAATTCTACTAGGAACTTGTACCTACATTATAATAATCACAATAGTACATTTATATATATAAGGATTGACCGTACCTATAGGCTATAATACAAATATTGTAGGTGTACTACTATACTCAAGCCTGGGCATAAGCTAGTTAAAAAGTTAAGTTAATTTTAACTTTTTAAAATTGAATTTTTATTAAATTAATTTTTAACTATTAACTAATTTTTATTGATATAAACAATAGTTACGATAATTTATAAATAATTAAATAATAAATATAACACAGTTATTATTACTTATTATGCATGTTTCGTAAACATTTACTTTTTATTATTTTAAACCATATTACTGGCTATTTATCAATTAAAAAAAAAAAAAATAATAACCCAACTTAAGTTAATAATTAGGTAGTTAATTGTAAGTTTTCATATAACTTTTAACTTAAATGAGTTAATTAATTATAGTTAATTAGTTAATTAATTATAGTTAATTAGTTAATTAACTATAAACTTTTAAAAATATTTTCTATTAAAGTAACTTGACTCAATTAAAAATTATCATTAACTTGTCCTGGCTTTGGTAAACTATGTAAATATGTAATACAAATACTAAATACTAAATAGTATATAAATGTATCAATGTAGTGATTGAATGGGTCGGTAGGACGCGTGGGGGGAGTATCTCTTCTTTTTCAGAAATATTTTAACGTACCCCTTCTAATATTATATCTTAATTAATAAGATTTAAATACAAATCTTCAAGTACACATTATTATTTACACTTTTGCGTCTCCTTTCTATTTTTTTCCAATTTAACCCTATATAAATGGGTGTGTATATTGTACATATTATAATACTATAATATAGTGAATCTATTGCCTATACTAAATATGTTGATGTTGTTTTTCAAAAATGGTAGTTGGTTATCCGTAGTGGGCAGACGTCATTTAACATAAGGAAACAGTTGTCATTTGTAATTTAATGTTTGACGCATTTTCAAAACTATCCCTGATAATATTGAAATACAATAAATTGAATAAAACAGTAGGTAGTTATAGTAATACAAAACATTATCTTAGGCATTATCCTCATAGTTGAATAGTTCTAGTGTAACTTATTACATAGGTAGTTAATAACACAATAATTTATACCTAACACGTGCTAAAGAGCATCCTCGTAATATTATACAAAAACTCCTATTATAGTATTATATACACCATTGGTGGTACTTACAAGTTATAACATGTTCAAAAATCATAAATTGTTTTTAAAAAAAAACCATTACTATGTAGGTACATTAAAATATTGATTGAAAGTAATCATTACGACATTGTTACGAATAAGACGTAATTATTTGTGCTTTCTATAATATTATTACCCATACTATGCTTTTTAAATGTTATTAATTATTATTATACGATATTGAATATAGCCATATAGATACTTCGAACACACGTTTGAAAATGATTCAAATAAAAATAATCATTGTTATTCGTTGCTTTCCATCTTAAGTTTATTAAATTATCGTTTGCAATTAGTGATCAACAGAGAGAGCTGAAGTTCAACAATGTATATATACACCATTTATCAATGTATTATTATATATAAACGGATGGAACACATTTCCGTTTCTGACTATAGTTCATTGTGTATAGTGAGTATGATATGCACCTATTTATGCGCTCTTATGAAATAAGTTGTTTGGCTGGATTGCAGTAGATACCTACTAATCGAAGTCTGATACGAAAAAGTAAGTTAGGTATTATTATTTTAATAAATATATTTTTTTTAATAATATAGGTAATAAAATTATAAATTATTGGTTTATTTTATTATTTGTGTTGGACGTTAGTCATAAGCCATAACTACCTATATGTTTATATTTACCTGCATGATGGACTGCATTAAATTACATAATAATATAATACCTATTGTATGTAATCAATCATATTATGATATTATAATAACTATTGTAACTAAGCGTTTAACCATGTAGCTTGAATACCTACTTAAAATTATAAATTACAATTAATAAATGCTTTATACATTATACAGGTATATTATAGCAATAATTAAATATATAACATTAATAATCATAAATAAAATATATGTATATTATGTACAGAATTAAGATACACTTTTTTTAGTGATTATAAAAAATAGGCATTTACCTATGTTGGCTATTAATATTTTAAGGATAATTTTATCATATAGGGGCCATAATATATTAGCTAAATTCCTAACTATCTGCAGAGTTAAAGTTAATCTATATATCTATCGTTTTCCGTTTTGCTTCAGTTGAAATATATAATACTATGCATGTGAAAACCCCTAAAAATTTGTTAATCCATTTCGGTGGACCACGACATTCTTTAAAGACATTAAGTTATAAGACAGAAAAACACAATATATAATAAATATAACATTGACACATTATGCAAACCAACATTTTTAAATGCGTCTATAATACTTAAATGATTTATTACAACAATGCCTACATCGTTTTGTAAAATATTGGGAAGTAATAAAGTCTAAGATATTATTTATACATATCATAATTAATAGTAGGTATATACCGGGTG
>NC_042495.1:34471705-34476372 GCF_005508785.2 Acyrthosiphon pisum | reverse complement strand
ATTTGCGCCAATGAATATTGGCACATTTTTCTGGGGGGGGGGGGGGGGGGCTAAAATTGTTTCAGCAGCATAAACCCCTGATAATTAATATTTTAAACTAAAATATGATTAAAAAATCTGGAAAGGCTACGGATGAAACTCAGTCACTAAGCCCCCCTCCCTAATTTTGCCTATAGAAAGGATCATCTGTTTGAAGAGCTTAATGCCACTTAAACTCAACTAAATCGTCAAAAAAAAACTATTTATTATATCACTTGGTCACTTTTTTTCGTATATTAATAGGGACAAGATAAAACATTTAAACATGTTATTTCCCTTGGTCACTTTTAACACTTGACCAGTTTTGGCATAATGGCGACGAAATAGCTATTGAGATGCCGACAAGATGTTCCCCTATATTATTTGATTCGCCATTTAGCAGATCCATAACTGTTATATTCTGTGTGTAAGCACTGAGCACCTGCTGTCGGAACTACAAAGTTGTGTGTGGTTAACTGTTAGGTGATTAAAACCAGCCTTTTCTAATTCTTCTGTTTTATAACCACGCTAAGAATCAGAATATAATATCGTCCCCGTTGATACAAAGTACACTAAGTCCAAAAATTGACTTAGAAATTTGTATTTTAACAATAATAAGAACTATAAATTTCACAGTGTCATATTATTTACTACTACTCATAAACAGCTATTTCCCTTAAGGGAAACTCAATTAAAAAAAGAAAGAAAACAATTCGGTTACATATGGTATACATTTAAAGTTTGAAAAAATTGCAAAAGCTGATTCATGTTTTTGGACTTGGTGTGTTTTGCATGAACGGGGACGATGTGGTCGTGCCTATTTTAATATTATTTTTGATTACATCCAATAGTGTTCATGCAGTCCTATCTTTAACCTCGAGGTTAGACATACACATTACACTTACACATTTGGCAGTGAATTGAATTGTGATAATGGTATATTCTGTCGATTATATTTTATTTTATGTGAGTCTTTCCGTAGAAATGGAATGTTACAAAAATATAAATTTCTACAATAAGACCTAAATGATAATCGAGTCTTGATACCTGACAATCTTTGGTATTCGCAATAACCAATAAGTTATTCAATAGATATTATATTATTTACATAAAAAATTTGTATTTTATTGGTCTTATTTTTTTTTCTTATTCCTAAATAGCTAACAAGAATTAGAGTTGTTACATAAAAACTAAAAAGAAAATTGTCTATGGTATAAATGGTAGAATATTGTGTAAATTCAACTAAATTGTCAGTTTATTGCTCTATTCTGGAGTTATAATAAACTAATAACTAATAATTTATCAAACAAATAATAATGACTAAAAATCTATAAATCATGAATATATGTATTCATAAATAATCTATTATTGATAAACCATTATTTACAGTTAACTATAAAATTACTTGTATACTTAAATAGAAGTAGAATAAATCTAACCATAATTTATTTATTTGATTTATTGGTTGATGGTAACTTCTAACCTTTTGATAATTTTAATTCTAAAATAAAAAATATGCTCTGATTATAATCTATTATCATGTAGCAATTTTTTGTTTAATAATATTATAACATTATAATCACGAATAATATTAGTATACCGTTATTATAATATTATCATTACAAAATGCTGTCTGGAATATATTAAAGAACTTGTCCTGACTGATTCATCATCACCCAACCCAGAATCGCTGAGGCTATGAGTATGATATTTCGTTAGTAGTTTCATTTTATGATTTAAAGACCCACTAAGAAAGGATTTTACAAAATGTACACATGAACTTTTGAGATTGTCGATGGTATATTGTTTATAAATTGTGGCATTTACATGGCTTCAATTAAAGAAACTATATCTTAAAGTAGATGTATGTTTGTAGCTTATATACTTAAAAACTATGCAATGATTTTGAAAAAAATCTCAGAGATTGTTTTTAGAGAATAGTTAAATATGTTAAAAATATATACCAAGTGCCAAATCCAATCTGTGACTTTCAGTATTATTTCACAAGGTACTCTAACACCAATTTACCTGTGAACTGAGGTTAAACCCTGAGAAACACCTTATAGTGCTATATTGTATATTTGCTCATTTTTTGCCCAGGTCAAGTCTAGTTTTACAACTAGTATTAAATAATTGTATAAAATTATAAAATGTTTTATTAATTTTTAGCTGTTTCACCTGGAGATCAACCAAAACCATTATATGCACAGCTCTTTAAATCAGGTGGACGATCAACAGAGACTCATACTGAAGCCCCTCCACCAGTTTCTGTACAGACACAAAATTACTCATCGCCTTTACCTAAAGCAACTTCACCGGTATATTTTTGTTTAGATTTTTCATTTATATTTAATTCTCCACAATTAAATACATTCTCTTTCCAATTAGGTTCGAAATAATGATTATTCAAGCAATGCCTTCCCTAATAACCAGTATGAGCAGAGAGGCAATGTTAATAGAAATGTGAGAAACAACTATAATGGTAGAGGTGGTGGAGTTGGTGGAAGAAATTTGAATGATAGACCTAGCAGAAATTCTTTTAACAATCGTGAAAATGGTTTGTAATTTTTATTATTATTATTATTGTGATGCATTTTAGTTTTTTGTTAATTTTATCACAGACGTATTGTTGTTAGCTTTAATATTAGTAAATTGACCTACTACCAAATGTATAGGCAAGAATATTATCAAGAACAGCATTTTATAGGTTTTTATTGATATTTAAATTTTAAAGTGTATTTATTTATTCATAATTAGCCGACCTGTCACTGCTTCGCTCGTGATTGGTTGTTTATTTTGCCTTCGGACGATGATATGTTTAAGGTGAAATACATTGGCGATATTATAACTTAAACGTATAATTTCAAGGACTTAAAAACGCATTGATTGTAAATATATTATAATAGCTGATCCTGTTCACTTTATTGTTTGTTAAAATAAGTACCAACTCTATACATGATTCAAACTTTGTTCAATTCGTTTATTTAATATTTGGTGTATGATGTTCAAAACTTTTGCATCTATCATGAATATATAATTAGCCGAGAGACGCTCTTGTATGTTTTGTATGCGTGATACACGTAGTGTGTTAAATGTTTTCAGGTAGACCCTCCGAAGTGCGTACATAATTACAATTTTTTATTAATAGTTGATATGTTGATATTACGATGTGCATGTTTCGAAAAATTAGTCTTGGGAATACCTTTTTTACTAAGCTATCTGCTTTAAAGCTACAGGTCTAAACTTATTTTCATTATTTAATCATGACCAATAGGCAATAGCAACCATACAATAAACAAAAATATATTATTATTTAGTTACTTTTCTTATTGGATAGATGGCACCTACATTGAGATTTCCTACTTTTCGGGTGGATTTGCTTAAAATTATCTTGCTTCAGAGCTAGAGGATTTTCTGACAATTATGAATACAACAAAAAAAGAATTAACGAAATCGGTGCAGCCGTTCACGCATGATTCCACGTCCAAAGGAATATATATAGATAGATACATATAGTATAATATAAATTGTTGAATTTTACTTCTCGGAACAATTATTCATATCTACTTACCGATAAAACACACAAAAGAAAAAAGGTCAGATTACAGGTAGCTGGAAACCCGCGAGCCGCCGTGCTGCTCAATATTTATAATAATATATATAGGTATACAATTTATACGTTTATTTTAATTAATAATAACTAGGGCTCGGATATATATGTATTTATATAACCAAAGTATGTATTTTTATAATAAAAATATGTACATAAATATGTGCTAAAGAATTCAAAATATGTATTATCGAAAAAAAAAATAATAATTAATAATATGATAAAATGTAATAAAAAATGTATATTTATCTAATTATTTTGATTACAAACATTAATTAACATTCATTTTTAAATTTTAAATAAGATAAAAAAATCGCCGATATTGTCATAAAATCTTAATAATAATTAATAATAAAATATAATAAAAAATGCATATTTATCTATAGTTATCTAATTATCTTGATTACAATTAATAATAACATGCACTTTTAAATTTTCGAATTCAAAAGATCGTCGATATAATATATAGTCATGATAACCTTTCAATTACTCTAACTCTGAAGAAAAAACATCAAAACAGTATAATTGTATAAATATGTGAGAAAAAATTGAATAATTGTGAAATATGTAAAAACATGTATTTATGACAAAATATGTAAAAATATGTAAAATCAAATATAGCTCGTTTTATCAAAAATATTGTGAAACGAATTTATCACTTGCCGAAATTAGTTTAACATGTCGCAGAGAAAATATGTATTTACATATAAATCCGAGCCTTAATAATAACTAATTATTTATTAACTTATAATCGGACTAAATGTATGCCTAAAACCTCTGTGATGTATTCTTTAATAAAAAAAAAAACTGCACGACGATTGAATAAGTAGTTTTGGAGTTTATCCCGCACATACAAACAAACGCTATCATTTTATATATTAATATAGATAACGGACTTAAAGATTAGTTATAACAGTATTAAGATCTTTCAAAAATTAAAGCCTACTAGTGTCCTGGATTATATTCTAACCTTTAAATTTAATAAATAGGATATATATTTAATAAGATAATTTGAAAATATGAAAACTAACAATACAAC
>NC_042495.1:34447698-34471605 GCF_005508785.2 Acyrthosiphon pisum | reverse complement strand
TATGTTATAATACGAAATGGTTTTTAGCTTTCCATGATCAGCTAAACATATCAGTCGCCAGTCGTAGCTATATTAATTATAAGTATCTAAATAAGTACCTATCTATATAAATATAATATTAATTAGGTACAGAATTATTTTTTTATATATATATACTCATTATAAAAAAAAATGAACCGTATTAATTATTACTTAGGTACTGAATTTAATAATATTCGAAATCATTTTTGAATGGCAAATGGTGATATATAATCATATGTTTGCTACATTATGAGTTATAACGTAGGCATTATTAGTTTTGATGACTTGGATTCTAATTAAATCGCGTCGTTAGTGTATTTTTTCATAAAGAAAAGAAATATTGCAAAATTAATTAACCCAATTAAATTTGATTAGGTACATATATCTATTTAATGTCAATGATAAAAAACGTAAATTACTGAACTGTTATTACTCTTAGGGTTTTAATTAGGGCAATTGTGCTCATTTACACAAGCTATGTGGCGATGACGTAGTTGGTACTGAATTATTATAAACATTTAATATTTAAAATAGAAGTACTTATTGTATCATTTTATTAATGATTCTATTAATGATTATCTAACGACTATATTATTATACATGGTCGGACATTTCATTGATTTTTTTGAAGAGGGATCTATTATAATTTTGGATTATACCCAAAAATTAGAATATTATCTATAAGACTGTACATACATGGTTCATCGTGCATAAGACTATTACTGAGTATTACTACATGCAAACATACAATTTAATTTAGGGGCTAAGTCATTTAAGCTTCGAAAGGCCTCCCTCCGCATGTATGCTTATGCAAGGTGACCATACATTTACAAAAACAATTTAAAAATTATAGATTAATATTAAATAGGGCTTAAAACCGTTATCAATAAAGTTGTAAAATCTGCTCCGGCAGGAGCCGAAAATTTTTGAAAACCGGTAACCGGTTAACGTTTACTTTTGATATTTTGGTAACCGGAAACCGTTTTTTTAAAGATATTTCAAACACCATGATAACCGTTAATCGTTTAAAAATCGTTGATAAGGTTTTTTGGTAATCGGTTACCGGTAAAAACCGGTTTTTCAAAATAATTTTTTAAATTTTTTAATCATATTTTTAAAACAGTTTATTTAGTCCATTCGTGGGTTTATAACATAACTATTATTATTACAAAATCAAAAACTTAATATTCTTTAATTTGGTCGATTTCCCTCAATTTAAATATTTATTTTTCAAACTGCTTTAAAGTTTAAACATCTGATCAAAATAATGGCGATCTTAATAAATCAAAAAAATTAATTGCATAAAAAAATTTTATTTTTATAATTTTCTTATTTATACTGTAAAAAACCAAAATTAAATATAATAACTTTTCAAGATGACACTAAGAGTGATACATTGACACAGAACTTTTTGGTTATATTGTATATATTACAGTACCCCAAAATCTGGGTCTGCAGATCGAGCATTCTACGCTAGCCTTTGGACCGACCATTGGAGCAAACACTACAAATAACAAATGCAGAACCAGGAGAGTTTGGGCTCTGGGAGTTGTAATTTAATAATAAACTATTTATAAATGTATGCAAAATAATTAATAAAGTATAATGTGATAGAAACCTAAAATTTTTTTTAAAAATTTCTTAAAATTAAACTTGGAAGGTCCCCTATCTATAGTAAGTTGTGGCAATGTATATAAACGTGTATATTTCTAAGAAACAAAGATCAATAAAAAAAATATCTTAAAAACTAAATAGTACTAAATACTAAATGGACTGAGCCCCTATTCCATCAACTATTTCTTAATAGGAATCAGCGCACGGAGACGATGACGTTTATGACGGTATTATAATATATAGCTATACACTTATACCTATATATATGATATTCACAACAGATAAGCAATACTCAACGGCAATTCGGCAATTGGGGAAAAAAATTTAAAAATAGCTGGAAAATTAAATTCAATTATAATGTAATCATGATTCATGACATAAATCAAATATTAAATTCCACGAAAAAAACGTTCATTTTTTTGGTCGGGAATAGGTTTTGGATATAAAACCGGGATTGAAAATATGAGGTAACCGCTTTGATATTAACCTTAGATATTTACCTTGAAAGTACGTAACATAACATAATATATTATCATATACCTATACAAAATAAATCTCTAACATAATATTTGTGACATAAAATTGTACCTATTTTTTTTTTGCTTTATGTTTTTGTCTGATTTTCCAATGATCCTGAACGCTACGCCCTTAATAATGAAGAGTCACGGCCCACGCATGCGTAGTCTGACTAGCTATTTGTAAAAATATAATAATAGAAACTTACTTCCTTTGTTTTCAAAAAATAACTTTTATAATTAGGGACATAGGCGGACGGGCCCAGTGCCCCAGTAGTCAGTATTACTGAGGCTAAGATCTTACATTTTAGGCACCCAGGTGTAGGTATACTAGTAACTCCTTGTGGCAAAGTGCTTAAGTCAGTGGTATAGCCTATATTTAGATACTAGATACCTACCTACTTAGTGATTTTCTTATATCATGTATTCATGTGCCTATTGCATGAGAAATATGTTATTTTTAAGCAGGTACAAATTATTTGCAATTCTATTATAAATTGTGCAAATTTACATAGTAAGTAGGTACCTACCTAAGTGTCATAAATCAATAATTTGATTAAAAATCTAAAGTAAAACTGAAATAGCTCACTGTAATAAAATAAATATTTACTTTTTTAGGACTTAACCGTCAATATGGTTCAGTTCAAGGATCTTGTTATTCGGACGTTGGTATTATTTATACTTTTTGAGTGTTCTTTGTCATTAGAAGAAAAACCAGTATGAATTATTCTTTTATTCTTATTTTAAAAATGCATGCTTAATATATTTTTAAATTTATTTACTAACTATTTTATGTAGGTGCATTGATGTGTTGATTAATTTGTTTTTATTGAAAATTCAGGTACCTAGGTATATTGTGTTACTGGACCACCTCGACGCGGAAAAGATAAAAAAAATTGTGAACATTTTCATAAAGTTTTCTATAATATTTAAACTTTTAACTATCTAGTATCTACTATAAAAATATTAATCTATAAACTTGGGTATTTTTATCATTATAATAACATAATATTAGCTAATAAAGTAACCTTATAGACGTATTATTATAGCCTGCTGTAGGTATATTATATAATTTTCCGGTTTTAATAATAAATTCTAAAAATACCAAATTATAGGTATTGTAATAAAAATTAAAAGTGAAAGTTATTCAAGAAAAACAAATTTTCAAAGTTGTTTATATGTAAAGTTCAAAATCTTTAAGAAAATAATTCTGTATGATACTTCTATAAATATTTCTTTATCAAATATCTTATTGATGAAAATGTCAAGCCTGTTTTTATTTTAATTTACGTATTCACCATGAACTTGAAAAATTATGTTAAACAATAGGAAAAACATGGAAAAACATGTTTCTATGGACTTTTAACGATTTCAAATGAAAAATTGTAAAAATAATTTTCTCGAAAATGTGTAAATTCTTTAATGAGTGTTAAAAGAATCACCCCATAACTGTTTGCTTTCTATGTTCAGTGTCAAAAATAGGAACAGATTTCAGAATGGTAAAGCCCCCTCTAGCTGAATTTTTTTTTAATGTTTATTAATTAAATACCTAGATACTTAAATTGTATTCATATTTTTTGAAGGGGCTTCGCCATCCCCTATTGCTCCATTCTCTATGCTAAGTTTTTATAAGTGGTCACGTATCATTAAGTTGATTTATAATATTTTTTTCATTCATTAGATTAGCGGTCATTTTTAGGTTTATTCCTAAAACTCCCTGTTCAATTACAATAATGGCCTACTTTTACTAAATTAGATCAATTTTTTTCAAACTTAATAGACTAAATATATTATTTTTACTATTTTTTAATAGAGGAAGACAAAAAAGTGGATGAGAAATAAAATCGAAAATTTGCCAAAAAATCTCATGGAAAATGTTTTGGTTAAATCTTTGGAAGGCAAAAAAAATACTGGTGATGGACCATCTCAGATGAATGTACTTCAACTTTCAGAAATGACTAATCAACAAAGTAATTATTTGTAATTATATTTTTTTTAGAAATTAAAAACTAATGACCAGTGACATTTTAAGTGAATTTTTTAATTTGCAATTGTCAATCACCCTTTCTTTTCTAACCAGCTATGCCTACAGGAAGTGTTGCATATAAAATATCTGTTTATAAATTCATTACTTGTATTTTCTTCTTATTATTATTAGAATCATAATTATAGCTAATACTTAACAGTGATCCAATCAAATTAATATAGAAAACTGCTTGGTAGTAGCTTTTTTTTATTGGTACTGACATAAAGATAATATCATAATCTAACATACCAAGTTCAGATATTATGTAATAATGTTTCCCTGTAAATTGTACGGATATTTTGTATCATTCAAATATCATAGTTTTCTTTTAATGCATAGTTTAAAATAATTAATGGATATTATATTTCATAAACATAAAATTTATATTCATAACCAATTGGTGGTAATAAATTAGTGTCAGAGTTGTATTGAAAAATTTATTAGTACACACATTTCAAAAATATTTCAGATATTTGTATTTTCAAAAATACATTTTTTTTTATTAAATAAAATAAGGATGATTCTAAAACATTTAGAATGCTTAAAATTTATTGAATGCAGATGACATGCAAAATGTACTTTTGAATTAGAATATCATATTTTTTTTATACTTAGTATAATGATTTTTAGTATCAACTATCAACTACTTATTAAGTATAAAAATTAAATTAAATCATATTAATTGTCTAAATATTTATATATTATGTATAACATCTCAATTCCATAAAATCTTAAATAATAATTATTATTACAATAAGTATAGAATGCTATAAATAATTTAAATAAATTAACTTTCTTGGCCCTAATATTCTACTTGTAAAAAATATTTTAAAAAATGCGGAACAATATTATTTTAAAATATAAATTTTTGTCACAACTAAATATTAGTTATTTTTTTATTATTTATTTTTATAATTAAAATTGTATTAAAATATCACAATTTCGATAGTTAAAAATTCATAAAATGTAATTATTATTTTAGTCAACATTAATCATAACTGACTTAATTGAATCTTCGGGTCTTGAAGTTAAAATAGCTTGTGCACCCTTGGGAAAAACATATATCAGAAATCCATCTAGTATTATACATCCTTCTTCACAGTGAGTTTCTACTTCTGCCTGTTTTATTTTATCAGACTTTATTAATTCATCATTTGACTGCCAAAGTGATCTTCCTGTTGGTTCTCTTATAGTGTACTGTAAATATTCCAAATCTGGCCTATATACTAGATTTTTGTTATACTCATTAGCTATTTTTATACATTCTTGTTTTGATATTTGACAAAATTTGTGACTTAAAATCCTTTGAACTTCATTAACACTTATTTTATTCAATGCATAACTCCATGCACTTGATCCGGTACCAGTGCTTATACATAGTCCTGATGATTTTATTTTTATGGGCATATTTCCATCAAATATGCACTCCATTTCGGAAGTACGTCCTGGCATTTTATCACCAATAAATACTTCATTAAGTGCCAACATGTCATGTGATGAATGAGAATCTGGTCTAATTTTTACAAAATCTTGATACATATTTAAAGGTGGTTCCATTTCTAAAAAAAAAAAATAATATTATTAGGGGAGTGAATTTATTGTATTTTTATTTCTTTTTATTATATCCAGTAATGTGGAAAGAAGTTTCTCCAGCTATAATAATATGTTGTACAATAACAGATGGTTGAAAACATAAAAATGCACTTGTTGTGCAATGCAATAATTTAAGGAAGTAAAAAATAATGTTTTTATTTACATTTATCCAATGTAAATTTAAAATTTTTGATATATTTCAAAGCAATAATGCAATAAATTGAATGTATTTTTAATGTTTTAATCAACAATTTATGTTTAAAAAAAAAAAATTTTATAGAATCTTACTTTTGATACTTTTCATTGAAACTCTAATTCTTCTTCTGTCAATAAAAGAAAAATTTTGTTTTTCTAACGTATCAAACGTGTTCTGTATATTTCGGGAACAGATATCTGGTAAACATAAATAACCAAGTGACACACTTGGATTGGAATTAATTCCAATGACTGGGGTTTGATTATTTTGAACATAACTGGACATAACCAGAAACGTTCCATCACCACCGATAGCAATTAGAACATCAGCCCAAGATACTGCTTCAGTATTAATATCCTAAAAAAAAAAAAGCAATTGCCTATGTCATCTAAAACATACTTTTTGAATGGTAACTATTTAAAAATATGATGTTTCATTGATTTAAAAGTTACCTTCAGATTAATTATTTTTGATTCAACATCCAAACGGTTTATGGCAGCTGTCACTTCTTTTACAATATTGTAGTGTTCATTATGTGATTCTAAAATAGTTTTCAAGTTAGCACCTTGATTACTCAATTGATTCATCAATTGTTTTTCTGATACATTTGGGTGCTCGAGTCTTTCACGCTCAACTCTAGTATACTTTGCTACTAACAACACTTTTTTGCCCTTCCATAGTTGCATATATCTGCGTCCTATACTCATTTGCTTAAAGGTTTTTTTGATAATCATTAGGTCCTTGTCAAAAAAAGCACTGTGGTGCTGGACGTGTATGCAAGTTGACTGAAAATGGTGAAGCGGAATGCGTATGTATTTCAGATTGTCCTGTTGAAACAGAAGATAGAAGAAGGGTGAGATTAACATAATAACATTATTATAGTGATTTTTTCAATTTTGTAAGTATTTTTAGGTTTGTTCAAACTATAATCAAACATGGGGTTCTGATTGTGAAATTCACAGAATGCGTTGCAACTGTGAAGAAAAATCAGAAAAATGTAGTAATCCAGAATTTAGTCACCTACATGTGGAATATTACGGGGCTTGTAAACAATTGTCAGTAAGTTGTAATAAATAATAATGTTGTTAAACTGTAATAGTAGTAGTCAGTAGGAAAATTTAAACATTCATGTCTCATGATTAATTTGCTATGAATCTTTAGGCATGTTCTGATTCAGAAATGGCAGATTTTCCAAGGAGAATGAGGGAATGGCTTTTTCACATAATGCAAGATTTGGCAGATAGAGAAGAATTAAGCCCCCATTTTAAAAATAAGATGAATGTTGCAGAAACTAATATGACAAAACTTTGGAGTAATGCTGCTGTTTGGAAGTGGTGTGATTTGGATGGTTACCCACATGATAGGTTAGATGACATAAAAGTATTAATTATTTATTATCAAATAATTAAAAAAAAGAAAAAGCTAATATTGTTATTGTTTGATTAAAATGTAAGTTGGGAGTTATAAGTATAATATTTAGATACAATTTTTTTTATTGTTCTATAGTAAAATTTAAATTTTCATTGCTTATATCTAAAACGTATAAATCTTGAAATATTTTAAACAATAAATATACATATATTTTGATATTTTTGATCTAATAGTAATAGAATATTTTGTTTTTATTTGATATTGTATTTTTTTTAGCTAGGTTACTAATATTTTTATCTTTAAAATAAAATATTTTTGAGAAATAGAATTAGTAATTCAAGGATATATTTCTGTTTTACCGGACACTAATTTTTTGTGTTTTAACGTTTGTAGTTAAGCATGCTCAAAATTATGGTGGAGTCAGAGTATGGTGGGCGGACTTATTTGAAGTCCAAAACCCACCCAAGGGGTTATACATAACAAGTCGAGTGAACACACCGGGTACCTATATATGAAAATACAGTGAGTACCGCTTAATGTGATCACATTGGTTCAGGCCATTTTGATTCTATAAAGAATATTTTTTTCAATATAATATTTGGTTTGGGATTTTCATTTTTGATTCCAATAAACGGTTGATTCTATAAAACAGTCATCACATTAAGCGGAACTCACTGTACTATAAATTACAATTAGCTATAAACATAAAACTGACCGCCAAATTCTGACTTCACCATCATTTTTAGCATGCTTAGCTACAAACGTTAAAATGGAAAAAATTGTAAAAAAAAGGGTGTCCGGTAAAATAGAAAAGTTCCAATATTCAAGTATTTTAATACATATTACATTGAATGAATATTTTGTTAGTATGTAATACATATTTATATTAAATGTTTTAGAGCGGTATCGAGACACGAATTGTTTCCAATTAGAGCACCACTTATGTATTTAGAACATTGTATTGCTCCATTTTTAAACAAATGTGATGATAATTCAGATCACATGGTCACACTTGAAGAATGGGGAAATTGTTTGGAAATACCTAAGGTAAGTAATATTATATTACAATAGATATATGTATATATATAGTTTCTAATGGCATTTTAATTGTTATTGCAGGAAACACTAGAGGACGAATGTGATGATTTACGTCAAGAACTAAATTAATAAAAACGTTTATTTGAAAATATTTTGGTTTATTAATCATTTTGAAACATATAGTGAATTTTGTTTGTGAATTATATTATCTTTTATACTATCTTTAATAGTACGCACATTATGTAATTAAATTATATAAATGTATTGAAAATTTAAATATTTTATATTATATCTGTTACGGAGTAAAATGTTTTGAATACCTATAATAATTAAGTACCTACCTAATCCCATAATAGAAATATAATTCAGTTGAATAATTAAAAACTTTTTTAAGCCCCCTCAGAATTTCTTAAGACCCTATACATTTTATTTTCTTATTATAACTTGAAATTTTAAATATATCGGTAGGTATCGCATGCAAAGTATGAATTTAGCAGTTGAAATTCTTCAAGAATTATTTAATAATCGTGATTTAAAATAAATTATTTGCATGATATTTAGATAAATAGTCAATCTCAATATAGGTTTGTACCTAACTTAGGCATACTTTTAATCTGAGTTAATTACAGATTTCCAATATTATTATAACAAGAATCAAATACCATTAGGTATTACCCTAGTCCTCACCCGCCTAATAAAGAATCCAAATTAATGCTATTGTAAGAAAAGTATGATAGGAGTTTATGATAGGAAAAGTACGAAATAAAATGTAAATGTCCAAAACTAAAAAATAAGAAGAGTTATGAATTTCAACTCCTAAACTCATACTTTGCATGCGATATCTACCAATATAGGGAACCTAGGTATATGGTTCAAATTTCAAGTTCATCCCACTACGATAAGAGCACCAAAAAACATTGCACTTTTTTCATCACACAATTTTTTTAACCCCCGTACATACCTAAGACATTAATGTCAACAAATGAATACCATTTACCAATTTGCCATTATTACTTTAGCCACCTAATAAAGAATCCAAATTTATGATATTGTAAGAAAAGTAACTGTAAAGTAATTAATTACGATACCTATAGTAACAAATTAAAAAATAATACTGATTTTGATGATTGTATGTTAAAATAAAAATAATGAATGGTTGCCAACAATTTTGGTTTTTTTTTTTTTTTTTGAGTGTCATTAGATTACCGATTAAACCACTGAAGTGTATAAAAAGGTAGTTACAAGAGAAAATTATTTAACTCTTGTAAATTAAACATATACCAATTATTTCAATTAAAAGTATTAATGCATATTTTCAGAAACTTTAGAGGATCATAACTAATAAACTAGCGAACCAAAATTGATGATTTGACTATCAAAATTTTCAGAAAAAAAAGCTTTGCCGGAATCTAATTACAGTAGTTACCATTTGGAAAAATAAAGTTGATTTTGCTATTGGTACACCTGTGTGTTTAAAAATTTTGAAATTGTTATAACAAAATTACATGTTAAAAATAAAGAAACACGTCTTTTTTCGTTTTAACGAAATTCTATGTCATCGATCCATAATTGTTAAAAAAACCCTACGTACAATGACATAAGATACAACCTGTATAACTAGTTAAGTGCTAACTATTAATTAGCAGTAAATTCCCAAACAATAATTTTTTCAAACTGGTCTTTAAATGCATTTGCAATTTGCTAAAACATACATAGTTAATAAAATTAAATGAATAGAATAAAATTATTAAATAGTTAGAAATGAAAATCTTTGCAAGTAAATATCAGTATTCAGAAAATTAAATTTTAGAAGTAGGTACCTAGAAACTTGTAAACTTAAAAAAATTATTCTTGTTGGAATGCAGGATGATATAACTATAACATTGATGTCGATCATTAGACTTTTGTAAAAAACCATGCAGTCTGTTTTATTCCCAATTGAATAATTTTTAATTAATTTGAACTACATGAATAATGAAATAGAAACAAGGAAAAACATTTAAACAATTATGTACTTACACAGCTACATTATGTACAAGTTGTACTATATTATGCACAGATATTATATTTGTATGTCGGTTACCCACATTAAATAAATAAATTAATATAATAAAGATATACTAAGAAAATTAATTCGGAAGAAATAGCTATTAGGTACTTAAGAATAATAAAAAATAACGATGGTAGTATCATCATGTAAAATAAATATTAATTAGGTAACTACTTTTTTATTAAATAAAATAGCAAAATATCGTTTTTTACGGTCTAGTTTAATAATTTACATCTGAAATCAGCCAACAATTAATCAAAAAATTAATTTCAGAAACAATATACGAATCGTTACAATTTAATGTTATGCAACTTAGGATTATTTTATAATATATTATATTGGTATATACTATATACATTCAAAAAAACGAAGTTGCAACCGCTTGCTTTGTCTCAGTCTTACAAACGCATAATATAGTAAGAACGTACGTTCTGAATAATCCATTCAATTCTGTTAAGTTTAATATTTGAAGTGAATTGACCTATATTTTCCTATTTCCGAGTTATAAGCATTTTAAAAAATAAAATTGTTTGTTCATTATATATAGCTAATGAAAAAACCTTCAACTTCTAAACTTGATTATAGGACATCTAATCTTAAGCAAAGTTAAATGTATTATTTATTAATCATTACGTATAATTTGCTATATAATGCGTTTGCAAGACGGAGACTACGCATTCGGGTGTAGCGTCAACTTTAGTGTTAGTGTAATAAACTAATAACGACTAAGTATAATAGGGAAAAGACCGAAGTCATAATTGCGAAATGTGGGCAGATCACGTGTTTTTAGATATCTAGCAAGATACCTAGCAAGCATTTGCGCTAATGTCTATTGACTATTGAGTTTTGATTAGTGAGGATTTAAATTCTGAGATACTGAATATGTAAATATAGAACCCTCCATGAATAATTAAGATATACCATAGGTAATTCTTGATTCGTGGTACATACAACTGACTAGGAAGTAGTGAGTTGGAAGAGATAAAAGGAAAAATCGAAAAGTGAAAAAATTCAAAAGTTGAAAGTCTGCTTAGTGGCGGCGAATGGCGATGCCGATGAGACGTAAAGCACGTCAACCACCAAACGGCAAACGGAGGGAAAATCTCGTCCGTCCGGTCGGGTGACACTGTTTTTCATGCCGATCTCTCTGCGGCCCGCGGGGATAGAATTGTACACTTGTACGTCAGCCACTCAACCGGCGGGAGACTGAGAGAGGTTTACGATCATGGTTAAAGGTTAATATTCTTAATCACGTTTACGTAGCATGTATCGTCCGGCGGATTCAAATAACCGGAAACGATGGCGTTGACAATTGTGCACGGACGGCGTTTGTCTATCGACGTGTGGTAGAAGTGGTGAGGAGGAGAGCAGGAAACGGGAGGTCCGAAGTCTACCGGGGACGAGAGTCGAAACCGATAAACTCTTATTACGCACGTCATCGTAAGCGATAAGCAGCCGTAAGTCGTAAGTACCGGCAAACCCTTAAACCCGATTTAATAGGCAATAACAATATCGCTCTGAGCGCGAAACACGACGTGAAATAACCATTTCGATGATAACAATTATTTATTATTGATCGTGTCGCAGGCAAAGTCTTGGCTGTGTATGGAAATGTAATGAACAATAATAGAGTACCTAGGGCCTAGGCTAGTTGTAGTCGGCGGTGTTTGTTTTTTACAATCTTACTTATAGCGTGCGCAGGGCTCTTGCGTCTGGACGATTTTTTATTCTATATCTAAAGTCGCCGACCGGCCGCTATCGTCGCACGTCGTCAGCTGTTTCGCCGTGGCCGTGTTTTCAGTCGAACACCGCACTTAATAAGTAACGTCAACGTCGATTGCGATAGTACGGCTATGACGATGGTTTGCAAAACGTTTTTAATGATAATGATAATATTACGGTGTGGCACGAACGCGTCGAGTGTACAACTACTGTCGACGGCTAAACAAATTGTGAATAGTGAAAGTTGCGCACGCACACGCACACACGCACCGAATACGGATTATGGGGTCGCGGAAGCCGGCGGGTTAGGTTAGCCGGCGGTACGGTTGTGTACTTGACGTGTTGTCGCTTCACGCTTGTTATTGTTGTTTTTAAAAATAATACTATTATGACATACTGCCGCGTTATCAGAGCTGTGTGCTGTAGTTGATAACAACGAGATTATTATTATTGTTATTACGGTCGTGAGGGCATGGTGTGAGGGGACGTCGTCCTGGAGTACGAAGTGACGGGCCGCCCGCAGAGTGCACCGTTGTAGTATTATCAGCTGCTGTTGCAGTTACTCTGTATTGCTGCGATTGTTGTTCCGAGTTTCTCATAACCGGCCTGGGTCGCTATTCGCCGGCGGCTTCCATCGTATATTCTACCTATAAATTATGATCTAAGTTATTGTACAAATATACTATATACTTATATACATATTAATATATTATAATATTTAGATTCATCTACGTATTATATGTAGTCACGACTCAGGATGCTTACATGACAGAATTTTGTAACGATAATGTTATAATATTAATATAATATAATAATATTTTTAAACAAATAATTGTCTGAACATTTTCATTCCTACCTATTTTAGAAGTTTAACTTTAAACCTAAACGAGTTGAATTTAAATTATGTACTACAACAGTTACTGTACTAGTATGTTTAGGTGCCAAATGTTGAAGAATGCAGGACTTTGTAGCCCCTATAGGGTTAAATCGCAATTATGGGCGAGCTAATCTCCGCAAAAGTCTGATTTACAGTTTCGTACGATTTAATTACTAATGCCAACCATTCAGAAATATTTAGATGTTGTTTTTTTATTTTTTTTTGGTTTGGGCAACCTATTTGCGATATATTATTTTTCGGTATACTCCTTTTGGGGCAGTGGTAAGATACTAAGATCAGCAAGTTTTATGCCGCATTTCCACACGAGATTACATAAATCAATTAATATATATTGTGTACTGTTCGGTAGTTGTAAGGACGTTTTTAGAATTTTTTAATATTCATCATTACGAAGTTTGATGAATTGAACTCATACTAGTTGCTAGTATTTATTGCTGCAGTGTCAGCATAAAATAAGTAGCATTCATTGAAATCGTGGGATGTAAAATTGCACATTGAAAATTGAACTAATAAGCTAAATTGAGAACATACCTACAAAAATATGGTACGACCATTGATTTTATAATATTTATTATCAGTTTTTAAATTTCTTATGCCTGCTTTTTGAATTTTACGAATCTTTTCTATAATATTATAAATTGTAAATAAAATATACAAATTATTACTGTTATAAAAAAATAATAGTATTCGTATACCTATAGGCAACCAAATATCGATCATAAGTGATGGCATTTTAAATTTAAACATTTAAAACATTGTCGATATAATAAACGTCAAACAAAATAAAATGAAAGTTATCGTATCTCATAACTATTAATTATTATACAAAAACATTCATATATGTATACTGTTTTTGGAGAGGGTAGATGAGAAGCTGGTTACATGCCTTTAAAATATATACCTTATGCTGTGTATAAATAATATACAATAATATATATAGTATATTATTACGTCATTTCAAGAGTAGGTATATAATATCTTTTTATCAATTTAGTTTTTAAATATTAGGTATATTTATAGTACCTACCTAGCTATATATAAATTACATAATGCAATATGCTATGTATAGTGTATAAATAATTTTCTTGTTAAAAAAATTGAAGTATAAAATATAAACGTGTTTTAAATAATATAAAAAAGCGGGTAAGTGGGTGTCGACATGCTGTACAGTAGGTTACAAGTGGGTCACTGTAGTAATGTATGGTGTTAAATTTGAACTCAATGATAATATAAAATCATTGTATATGAAAACGATTCTAAGCGAATATACTGGTGAGAGTCAGCCTATAATATTACTGAGTATATTTGATGATTGTGATTGTCATTAACGTTATTTATTTTTCTACTATGCATTAGTATAAAAGCAGGTTAAATTAATTTCTGGCAAAGAATTATATTTGAAAATGTAATTGTGTGTATAAATCATAATAATAAACTCTAAAAATGTTATATGCCCATATAAATAATGTTTCTACATTACAACAAATTACACCAATTTACATTATAAACAAAATCTTTATTTTAGTTTTAATATAATAATATGTAATTACGTCCAAATTTTAACATACAATGTCTGTACAAAATAGCTGTGTTTACCTGTATTTTTTTAGATTTTCTGATTACAGTATAAACTATTTATGAGAATCCTTGTTTTAATTTTTCAATTTTAATTTATAAAATTAAACATTTTATAATTTTTAAACACAGTAAATTTCAAAATTTTCGAGATTTTTTTACATTTTTGTCAACATTTGGACTTTAAATACTTATAAAAAAAATCGTGCCAATAGATCATTAATATTTATCAATTGCTATTATAACAACTTGTATTACATTTTCAAGCTTTTTGACCCAACGAATAACATTTTATTGAAATGTATAGAATATACAACAAAAAAATTAAATTTGAAAACTTCTATAAATAAATCCAAACGAGTCAAAATATTTTGAACATTTTATTGTGTATAAAAAGTCATAAAAAAAAAACATTTGATTGTACCTACTTACGGTTAATAGTTTTTAAATTTTTTTTTTTTTAATTTGTTATTTAAATGACCTAAAAGTCTTTACAAATATGTCTAACAATTATATATATCTTACAGACTATATATAAAAATTATATATACTCGTTTTTGAATAACGATAAAATAAAAAAATCGTTGTTGAGAATTTATTAACTTACTGGTTAATATTCAATGTCTAACTTCAAACGCTCGTAAAAAAATAATTTGACTTTTCGGTGATCGTCTTTTTTTGTTAAATGTATAGGTAAACTAAAGGGGAATCTTGTATGAAAATGTAAAATCTTAGATATATAATATAGAACATTTTTTTATGAATTTCTAATTCGAAATAATTTGCCAATTATCGTGATTTTGATGAATTTTTATCAAAATTTAAACTTCAGACGCTCATAAAAAAATACTGTGGATTTACGCTCAATTTTTTTTTTAATTTCCACCAGCAACAATTTATGTACCAACTAGATTCACTTTACTAATAGAAAAGATGCTGTTGAAGAAAATTGATGTATTTTTACTTTGACGACAGACACAAATAAAAAAAAAACACGCATCATTGTAAAATAAATTCATTCATCGTTCCGCTCAGAATCTAAAACTCACTCAGTATCACTTGTACTTTATACAGTGGCATACTTAGACCTGAATTTTTTTTTTTGGTGTTTGTGTGGGGGGGGGATAAAATATCTAAGTTTCCCGTTATTGATGACTAAAAAATACATCTCATAAGAAATCAATTCTTCCTAAAAATGTCCGTGGGAGGTGGGGGGATAACACCCCACCAATAGTATGGCACTGGCTGTGTATGTGTGTATATAATATTATTTTATCGATTTTATTGATACCTAGGTACATAATAATATATTAAGGTTTAATTTGCAAGTTATGGCACATCACTAAATAAATATTATATTATTTCGAAAATTAAATTGTATACTCGTAATGTAATATTTATATTACCTACCTAATTTCAAGTTTTTTCTTACCAAAAAAAAATTTTATAGAAAATACATTTGAACATTTCAATCAAATTAAGTTAGATGAGTTGTATGCATATATTAACTCAATTATTTTGACATACCTAAGTATATGTTAAGCTTACATTTAAAATTAATGAATAGTAAATGTATTATTATCGTAAGTTTAATTAAGTTTATAGATATGTTGATAATTGATATACCTTCTCCGTTGTAGAATTTCGATTTAATATTTTATAACGTTCTGTATAGTGATGAATTGCAATAATTAAATGCATAATTTTGGTACCTACCTGTAAGAAATATTTAGACTTAAAGAAATGTATTATTATTATTATTATTATTATTATTATTATTATTATTATTATTATTATTATTATTATTATTATATGTATTTCTTGAGTTATAAAATATTTCTTATCGATTATTTTATTCAAAGCAATTCAAATGTGTATTTGACCTTTTATTTTGACTTCATAATATTAGTACCACTAATATTTTTTCTGATAATTTATATCTATAGCCAAGTTGTAGATATAAATGCTGCTATAGTGCAAGCTATAGCCACCTTGTCTATAGCATTAGAGTATAATAGGTAATACAATTTCTGCGATTGCTCGGTTATATAATGCACCGTACTTACCTTTATTTATAATAATATTATATTGATTATTTAGTTATTTTATCTTTACGGATTTTACCTATATACGCGTCTAGTTCCCGGATGGGTGACCACTGACCACCTGGGTTTTTAGTAACCCTTGCTCCACATACATATGTTCCTCAACTAGCCGTAATCCCCCTAGAAAATGCTAACGGCCATAGTTTCTCCGATGCTTCAAATCAATAAAATATTGCAGTGTATATGTTAAAGGAAATATTAAATGATAGACATAAAGAGATTACTCTTTTAACTGTTTATTTTAGATTTTGCGTGGTGTGAACTATAAATATATTATTATTTATTAGTTTTCACATTACCAGTACTATTATAACGTTTTTTTCTTTGTAGATATGACTACTGATAAGAAATATGATGGTATAAAAACGCAAAAGTTCTCCATGTCTAGTCTAAATAAAGAACAAAGAATTTATATACCTATAGTATATTGAATTGTAGTAGGATCATTTTTCAAATATTTGGTTGTAATTTAGTGTTTAAGAAATACATTAAAAACAAACTATCTGTGAATCTCTGTAATCTTTGAATTAAATTAATAAAATTATAATTTAATTTTATTGGATGGTACATTGGTACCTTATTGTTGATTTACATAATGAGATGAATTAATGTATTGACTATTGATATATATTTTTATATTAATTTAAATTACTAATACATAATGTATTATGATCAGTATTAATTGGATATTTATTCAACTACGCAAAAGTATTATTTTTCGTGTGTTATGTAGTCATATTATTGGAGGCTAACGCAAAAGAGAAAGTACATAATAGGTAGTTACCTACCTACTATTTCCATACGCTACCTATAGTATTGACATCTGAATCGTATTAATTTAAAACCTTTATATTCATTAAAATTAAATAAATTAACTAGTACTTATAATTTTGTAAATTTATTTAACTTTGTAGATACTTTAGTGAAAAGTGGTTCTGACGTTCAGTTATTAAAAATATAGTTTATTTACAGATTACAGAATGTAAATAATATTAGTCGTATCGGTTTTTAATTAAAATTATCATACTTACACATAACAAAATACTCGTAATCTAGTAATCAGTGTCTATATCAGTAAGACAAAAAAATTATTTTATGTAGGTAGGTACCTATTGATATTATTTCTTAATATCTTACACAGGGGCCTATCTACTATTTATTTCTGAAGAAAGGGTCCTCACTCTTTAATTACTTAAACATTTAGTTTGTTCAAAAAATATATGACCTTAGTAATCATAGTAGGTTTATAATTTGTTGTTTGAGTAATTTATTTTAATGTTTTACATATTTTATGTTTTATTGGTATAATGACGATAGATAATATTCTAAAATGACTAGGTAATAATGATAATTTTAATGATGGCAAAGAATGTGCTTAAGACACAAAAAATCATAATATATGTATTTTATGAACTTAAAAAAGTATAAAAAAAGTATACAGACGCATGTTTAAAGTTTAATTTTTAATGCAATTACTTTAATATGTAGATATTTCACTAACCTGTTGAATTTCAAATTTGTAACATAAGGTTAATATTATAGACTATTGTTGTAGTGAAAACACATTATTGTACAAGGTTACTGCTAAAGTATTATTTAATTTTACTGACACTATTTAAGTGTTGGTTGCAAATTGATGGGACCTATCAAAAACCACTTGAAATACCTAATACCAAATACATTTAAAATACCGAATATTATTTATTTTGAGAAATTAAGAAGCAAAATATGTTGTCGGACGTTTTAAAAAAGAGTTTAAAACCCGATTTATACTGTTAGAGTTATTTATTGTCGTATTTTTAAATTAATCGATTTAATTTAATATTTCAACAGTAATATCGTCTATTGTCTATTCGTTTCATATTTTAAACGGAACATAGAACAATGCACAATATATTGATCATAATATTGTATTGGTGTATATGTCTTAAAATTACAAGTTAATAAATTACATCATATTTATACAATCACCTATAATTCAAATAATTGAAGCTAACTTAAATGTTTAATAATTATTTTTGAGAAGCTAGCATAATTGTTAATTTAAAAGTTTTTAACTAAATTAATTTTACACTGTTAATTTTTCCATATTTTAGTATTTAGGTACCCATTATAGAATCATATATAAATAAATATATATTATAAATATAGCATTTTTAAATCATCCTAATCTTATTTATTACACGTACATTTTGGACATTGCTAAAATATTTTTAATATAATAGATTCATATTTTTTTCAAACAACATTGTGTTGCCACTAGAACCTGATGTTATTTCACAATATTCTCTATAAACTTTCCTTACAAATTCGCTGGTGTCTGTATCCGAGTTGGAAGTATGGGACAACGCATACTGCGTATATAATATTGTTTCTGCAGTTGTTGCGGAGATAAAATTCGTTCAATATAATATTATAAATACCTGTATAATAATCATAATAATAATTTTCTCGATTTCCAACGATCACAATTTCACTCGTTTTCCCGGAAAATTAATTTCTCCAACGCACGTTCGTGTGCGAGTACACACAGTGTACCTGTATACATTATAATTTATAAATATGTATAACAGGTAACAACAACAATAATAATAATAATAATATGTCTGATATATTTTATCATTGTGCCTATACAGTTTCACGTGTTAGTTCGCGATTTGACTGGCAGAGCGTATCGCCCGGGGGAACTACGCCTAGCCACGTTGTACCGTCCGCGTTGCATAGTCGTCACGTACATGGTGCATATACCAACACAGGCCCTGGTTGTGGTAGGGGTTCTGCCGCCGTCCCGCCAACACAGAGTTTAAATACATTCAGACCATCCCCGGTGCACGTCAATCCATATCAGTACGCTGGAACTACGCTCTCAACATGTGTGGTAAGTACCTATACATACTTATTTATGTTATCATTGTGCACTTGTGCTTGATATTCTTTTGAATTTTACATAATATAATTATATCGTAGTAATTTTTTTATATATTTCTTTGTACCTACTAAAATCAAACCATTTTTTATTCACTATAATAATCGTTAAATAAAAGTATCTGCTAATGGTTTTTATTAACACATAATATAATTTACGTTTTTCATTAGGTACCTAGGTACTCGCGAAAGTTTTTTCTTCATTTTTACATACCATTGAAACTAAACGTTAAGTGGTCTTATATATTTAAGTGGTCTGTCAATGATTCTCAAATGTATCACTAATTCATATTTTTAAACAACAATTTCCAAATTTATTCTGATGATAATTTAAAAACTAATAAAAGTATTTTAATAATTCTGTGGCCTGTAGACATGTAATTTAGAATAAACTATTAAGCATTATATTAATTTTATTGTTTCTTAATAGATTTTGATAATCAAAAGTTATATTCGTTTAGTTATTTAATATTTAAAATTGTTTTAATCAATTCATTTATTTCAAGTTTTTTTCCTAAATGTTTGAGATAAACAAATGGATGTTAATTATCTTACATCTAGTCTATAGTACATAATTATTCAACTAATTATAAGGAATTGTTTTGATTAAGGAATAATTTTAATTTTCTAAGTAGGTACTTAATTATTAATGAGGGTTAAAGTAATAATTTGTTTCTTAAACGAATGGCGTCTCCGATATACGTATTATGCAATTGTGTTATGTATGTAAGTTACGTACCTCTCTCTGTTAAACTAAAAATAAATTGTTCCCCGGGTGCAATGTGGTGCATTTACCGGAGGAGATATTATATTCATCTAAATAAAAAAAAGATTAAGATTATTGCTAGGTAGATGGTTCATGTAGAAGTTGTGTATGAACCGGTTGTTTTACCATTCACTTTCATTGGTTGTACAACATACGATGTTATAATATACTTATACTAAATACTTGGATCATATCCAAAATGGTAATTAGTTTATGTACAACTTTTTGCTTTTGATCGTAACCAATAAATACATTTTAAAATTAATTTCACTGGAAATTTCGTTTTAATGTTCAAGTATTGTATATTGAATTAATACAATTTAATATAATACCATTACCATTTATCATTTTTCAAACAAAATATCAATAAACAGAATCAAGTACCTAACAATGTAAAAATTATTGTCATAGTTTTACGATTTAACGACTTCTATTATTATTATTCAAACATTTTAGATTAATCCGTACTTATAAACCTACAAAATTATTACTTTATAACTATAATACTGCTTAAAAAACATTATTTATAATTGTTTTTTGTAAAATACATTTTATTCAAAACATTATCATCTAAATATTGTAAATATTATAATATAATAGTGAAAAACGTATAAAATGTAAATACAATATTTAAAACGAATGCGCTGCTAAATTAATACATTTTTCTGATCTGCAATTTAAAATTAATATTTTATGTTTTTTTAGACTTTAAAGTAGATCTTAAATAAAATCGAATTGTAGAGGATAATATTTTATTAGTTAAATTAAATGTTGAATATTAATAATTATACAAAATAATAACACTACAAGTCGTGGATCTAGGTAAAAAAAAATAATATTTTTACTTATTTGATAATATTATAGTAATATAATCACGAACTTATTATTATATAGTATTTATAGATAAATATGATTATAAATTTATAACAGACTAATCTACTATAGTTATTAATTTAAATAGAATTATAAAAACGTTGGAATTAGATTCGGAGAAGGCTTAAAATTGATATATATATATATTTAGATTTAATACATTTGAAAGTTGTTTATAATAAACAGGAATATTAATTTTAATATATGCATTATGCATAATAAACCAACGTATGAAAGACGTACCAGAAACGCCCTTTTAATTTTCCATACAGGAATTCAAATTAAACAATATCCGTAATTATGTTAACACTTTTATATTTTAGTATTTAATGAATTAAAATTCAGGGGCGAAACGCCTAGGTTAGATAATATTATAATAGCAGCAATTATAGGTGTATATGAATTTGATATGTTACAACTTACTGCACTCTATATAGTGTAGTAATATTATATATTTCTATGCATAAGATACAGTAGCGTGGTGAACGAAATGCAAGGTTTACCTAATGCAATTGCTTAGGCCTAGGAATGTATTTATTTATTTATTTATTTAATTAAAATTTGAGTGGACGATTGTATATTTAATTTTTTTAGTAATTTGTTTATGCTTTATTATTGATGACGTTCTGTAACAAAAATTCTTAATTATCATACAGCTTTAAATTATATATTATGTAGTAGGGGGTAGTGGGTGTGTCATTTTTCAAATATATTGCTTAAGGTTTGAAATATTCTCGATACGCCACTGATAAGATATAGGTAATAGTCAAAAGATTTTATCGTTGATCTCACTATCACTTGTTAAGCTGGGTCCTTACGATGATAGTAGGACGCGATATTCTACTACTATGAGAAGCAATAGACAAATTAGATCAAAGTAAAACAATTGATTGTTTTAAATTAATTATTTTGGTATACAATTTTTAAATCAAATTGAATTAAATATGTTTATTATATATTGTATACGTTTTATTACAATCCATAGGTGTATTATTTAACTAATAATATATCCTCCTTCGCAAAAGTTTTTTTACTCCACTGATTATATGTTAAAATATAATAATATTTATTGCAGTTGATACATATAAGTATTTATTTGTATTTACATTACATAATTAATGCTCACTGTTACACTATTTGTTTTTAATATATTTAATATTTTGAATATTGAAATTAATAATGCATTGAATAGCTATTATTATTAAAGTTATCATTTTTTAACAATAATATTTCATGAATACTTGGTATATAATAATAATAATTTTATATTGTTGTTATAATTGTAAATGCCGACTGGCGTAAATTAATTAATAAATAAATAAATAATTAGGTATTGATAAGCATGTATTTTGTTTTATTTTAGGAATTTTTGCTTATCTCAATCACTTAACACCGAAATCCAGGGAAGAGATTATAACCCTTCTAGTAAATGGCCTAAAGCGATTAGAATATAGAGGTTATGATTCAGCTGGTAAGTAAAAATGTTTTCATAAAATCTATTTATAACACTGTTTTACAAAGATATAATTATTAAAAAATTCATTTTGTATAGTTGTTTTAATATTTTTTATGTTACGAGTTATACCTAAGTAGTAAAATATATACAAATATAGTCATAGTTGCCATTTAATGCCATTTATACTACGTTTTTTTTAAACATAATGAGTAATAAGTAATAACAACCGTAATAATCAAGTTCTGAATAAGAACAAATCTATATAAAATGTCATTTAGTTTTAAGCAATTTAAATATGTAATATGCCAATATGGTTCGATGCTAATGACGTCGAAAGTCGATGCATAATCATTGAAATAATAATAAAAACATTAATAGTACCTTTACCAATAATCACAAGACATGACTATCAGACTACGTATAATATATTAATATTGTATGGAGTTTTTTTAAATGATGTATCGTTATGCTTATGATTAAAGACGTAATAAACAGTTACTTCTGGATACCTATAATATATAATATTTATAAGTAAACCGTATGAAATTGAGATTTTGAAGGTGAAAACTATTGTTTGATGATATAATATATTGTGTATATTGGGTACCGGGTTTCCTTAAGTTAAGCATCATAATTATTGTCATATTGAATATATTATGTATAGATACATTGTACATTTTTCAGAAATTGCATCAAGGTTAGGCTAACCTAATACTATGGTCGGATTTTAATTTTACTTTAAACGAAGATAGAAAAATACGTTTGAAAAAGAACAAATATTGTGCATTATTCAAATGCATATTTTAGGTTGTATAATTATAAATTTGAAAATTGGGCTTTGATCCTACCTGAAAAATATTCTATTCTTTTAAATAAAAAAAAAAAATTATTAAAATCTGACTATTCTACAGAACGTGAGAGTTTTTCTGTAAGACGTCATGTTTATGTACTAAAAAACGAATTGTTACCGACGCCCTTAAACAATAAAAACAAAAATAATATAATATAATGTATAATATATATACAATATAAGATGTATACCATTTTTAGATTCTGAGTGGAACGATGAATGTATTGATTTTACAATGATGTGTGTTTTTTATTTTTTTTTTTTTATTTTTTTTTTTTTGTGTCTGTGTACACGATAAGTAGTCGAAATAATG
>NC_042495.1:34439857-34447648 GCF_005508785.2 Acyrthosiphon pisum | reverse complement strand
GGTGTAACTTTAAAAAAAATGACCGTGGATACATGAAATTTTGACTGAATGTTTATATTAGCATTTTCTATACACCATAACATTTTCAAAATATTTTGACTTATTTTGAGCTCTTTACGGACATTGTCAGTTTTCATTTTTTTTTAGTTTTTTTTCTAAAAATATCAATAAAATTTTATTTGTTGATTAAAAAAGTTTGAAAATTTAATAAAAGGCTCCTAGTATATTGTTTCAAAAGCAGATGAAAAATATTAAAAATCCTTAGTCACAGTTTTTTTTTATAAGCATTTAAAGTTCAGAAATTGACATAATATGGAAAAATCACGAAAATTAGCAAATTATTTTGAGTTAATAATTTGTAAAAATTTTTATATATTATAATTTATATTATACATATATAAATATTAGTTTAGCTTAGTGGGTATTTACAGTGTTTAAAATATAAAATATAATATCTTCAGTTGGTCCGCTTAAATAATACATAAACATTAAACATATTATTATCTGATTATATATGGACCTGTGGTAGCCGCCAGGTTTGATTAATATATAGATTATTCACTACTTTTGTGATCAGTAGTTTTTGTATTTTATATGCAATAATAAAATTATGCTAGTTAAAACTGCAAAAATAGTAAACAAATAATTAAACTATAAGTTTATTATTGTAATTTAATTATATTCTTAAAATATCCTCTATTAGATATTCATTTTTCTTACGTATATGTTGCCTATATAATTTTTTTTTAAGTTTGAAGTTAATATAAATATTAGATTAACATAATATTGTTTTTCTGTATTTCTTTATGTGCATTATTAATAAAATAAAACAATATTTTGAAAGTTGTATTGTTTTGAATACCTATTTATACTTTTTATAAGTATTTATTGTTGTGTTCTTAGTAGACTCCTATATAAGTACTAATAGTACCCTAGTACCCTAGTACCCTAGTACCCTACTATATCTACGTCCTACATACTTCCTCTACTCGATTGTTTTAAAGATAACTATTTACTCTTTTATAATATTAATTTATATGATCTTAATATGATGGTCTATCTCAAATTATAACAGAATTATTAGAAGAAGCAGATATTAAAAAAATATTTTGAATATTTACGTTCACTGCTTATAAAACTAAAGTATGGCCTTTTCTTTACTTAGAAAAAATTATAACGTGCAGGTAGCTATAATATAGTGTTGAGTGTTATGGTCGCGATTATTTATAATCACGAATAAACAAATAATGTGGATAGGTAGCGTATTATCTTCGGAATTTAAAATTAATGAAAATTCTTGCTATAGTATTTAAAGTTTCAGACGATGGTTATAGATAGATGCATATACATATTGTCCTTAAAGAAAAGAATACCCACTTACATAACTTTTATTCTATATAAAATAAAATTAACAAAATTTGTTAATGATAAACTTCTTTGTAATATGTATATATTACATATTGTATATCTATATGTATGTTTTAAAAAGGTATTGCGTTCGATGGTCCTGACGGTAAAGATATTACCATTGTGAAGAAAGAGGGGAAAGTAGTTGCTCTTGAAGATGAATTACTTTCTTGTAAGTCATTTTACTTGTTAGTTGCATTGGATTACCAATTTTGTTAAATTAATAATGTTTTTAGTGAAAGATCAGCTTGATTTTGAAGAAATTCAAAATAGTCACGTTGGTATAGCACATACACGCTGGGCTACCCATGGTGTTCCCAGTTGTGTAAATTCACATCCGCAACGTTCAGATAAAGATCAAATATTTTGTGTTGTGCATAATGGTATAGTAACAAACTATAAAGAAGTTAAAGCATTTTTGGAACGCAAGGGATATTTGTTTGAATCTGAAACTGATACTGAAGCAATTGTGAAGCTAGTGCATCATATTTACACACAACATCCAAATTTATTATTCAGAGAACTTGTTGAACAAGCTGTACAACAATTAGTACGTTGATAATATACCAATAGTATTGAATGTCATATTAATAGTATTGATTGATTTCTGCAGGAAGGTGCTTTTGCTTTGTGTTTCAAAAGCAAATTGTTTCCCGATGAATGCGTATCAACTCGAAGGGGAAGTCCACTTCTTGTCGGGATTAAGTCGGACACAAGGCTAGCCACCGATCACATTCCAATTCTTTACAGTAAAGGTATTAACAAACGTTGCAATATTTTTTATTTAATCGATTAGGATAAGTTTTTTTAGTCATATTGGCACATTGGTTGTATTTTTGTTTTTGTTCCGTTTGTGTGACCCGTGAAGATTCGATGATAGACGGAGAGTCTCTTTCGTTAACAGGTACAAACCATTAAACAAATCCGTATATCTATAACGACCGGAAGTTAATTAATGGGCTTTAGCGTTCAAAACAACCTATACATTACTGGCGTTGGCTTATTTGGTGGTGGTACTAATCATGATATATATAATCTCTAAGTGTAATGCATCACTCCTGGAAATATTTTTTGCAGCAATTAAAATATCCACCTTAGAAATAAGTATGGACGAATTATTAACATTTATGTTTGTTTTAAATAAATATAATTTATGAAGTATAATACTCCCAAAGTAAAACCTTAATAATAGTTTATATTATTATGTTATTTATTGATTTTAAATAAATTTATTATATAGGCAATTATTTCCTACGCTACACATAACACATTTACACGAGTGTTTACAATCGAGAGTCATATATTATAACTGCAGCAATAGGCTGACAATACATTATACTTTATAGGTACATTTTATTAACTTTTCTTAAATAATTGTATTACCAGCTTAATACAAATAAAATAAAACACTGGTTTGGACAGTTGTTGGCCAATAATGATATTTTTCATTTTTATTACTACCGTCAATACGGGAATGCAGTTATATATAACTGGTGACTCGAAGTAGTATAATAAATTATAATAGGTACCTTTGAAATTGATGGTACTGTATTGCCTGCAGATAGCTTACTATTAGGTTAACTATAAAGGAAACAAGTCAAACAATTGAAATCTACAAGTGTTATAATATCTTGTATACAATATTATGTATATTATGTATCATAATAATATGTTATATTATATAGAACTATATAGGTACTGGACAATACAATTCCGTAGTAGGTTTATTTAGTTTGAAGTACGGACTGCATTTCAACTGATTAAAATTAGAGTAAACATAAGTTAAAATTACAATACCTAAGTACGTTTGTAATTTTTATTTCATTTTGAATGATTGATTTATCGTAGTGTATATTGTGTTTATCGTATAAACTGGATACCAAAAAATATCGGTTCATGTGCTTAGATGACGTAATGTCTAATTGGCTATGATAAATGAATGAAAATGATACTCTGTCATACTGATGTCAAGTATTATGAAGTTATGATAAGATATACAAATTTATCTAGTCACATAATTCATTGGAAATATCATGGTTAATAGTTATAGACTTGTTTGCAAAGAAGAAACTGTGCATAATAAAAATGAATAGATAAATGTATGATGTTTTATAATTTAAATAAATAAGTGTTGCTCTTATTGTTTATGCATTATTATAAACCTATAATAATAATTATTAAAATAAAAGGATTTATTCAGTAAATAGCTAACGGATTTCTTACTTAATTTCTCGCAATGCAATAAAATATATAATACATTGGTTTATGGGACTTTTTACATCACAGAGACAGGAATTAATTTTAATTTGTCTCGTTGAAAATCTTTGTAATTAATCTAACTATTATAATTTTAACAAAAACCTCGGAATATTGGTTTAAATTAACTTAACCCAATCAGTAACTAATAGTGTAATAAATAATAATACTATTACATTTATCTTGAGAGAACGTCATATTTTTATTGATAGTACCTATTGAGTATATATTTGTATATTTCTGTATATTATGTACGATTAGAATATTACCTATGTGGCTATGTATAGGTATTTCATGTTACGAGTTTTAAAGATGCAAATTAAAGTTATAAAATCCATTGACATTTTGTAATATTTATTGCATAATACATATTACAACAATGAATAAATATTAATTGTTAACTTATTTCTTATTTACATAACTTTATAATTACGACTCAACGAATTTTAGTTTCAATCTGAAACTTTTTTTATACAAATAATTTTTTCTATTTGTTGGCCTTATGTCTACTAATTTCACACATATAAGTACAATTTGATGTGGCTTTCTCTTAATATTTGTTTTGTTAATAATTTAGAAATTATTTTTTACTACCTATATTTTAATATGTAAATATTATACATAGTAGACTATGGAAGGCTTTAACGTCTTTCTTGTCAACCTAATATGCTGTGAGGAATAGGGTGCATGTAGTCTACGTTTCTTTCGAAAATGTATTAATTTAACATACGAATTTGTGAAATAATTTAGAACACCGTTATATCCGTGGTGATAAAATGGCCATTCCCATTCCATTGCCTCGCCAAGAAAGCACGTCCGAATTCCATGCATTAGGAGACAAAGAAGAAGTCGAGTACTTCTTTGCATCTGATGCTAGTGCTATAATCGAACATACAAATCAAGTTATATATTTGGAGGTTTGTGTTTAATTGTTATAACAGTTTATAATAGTGGTGGTTGGCGGGTTATTAATTTTGCTCATTGTATTAGGACGATGACGTTGCTGCAGTAAGAGAGGGACGGTTGACCATTCACAGGATGCGCATGTCTACGGCTGATCCGCACGCTAGAGAAATCACTACGCTCAAGATGGAAATCCAGCAGATAATGAAGGGAAATTTTAGTTCGTTCATGCAGAAAGAAATATTTGAACAGCCGGAATCCGTGGTGACAACGATGAGAGGCAGAGTAAATTTTGAAAATCAGACAGTCATTCTCGGTGGCATTAAAGTAATTGGACATATCATTGTATACACTATAATAATATTATAACACCATTATAGACCAGTGGTCACCAATCTTTTTTTTTAAGGGCCAAAAATTAAAAAATTTTATTTTAAGACTAATATAACTAATAAATTGATATCGATGAAAATGTTGACTTAGTATTCGTGAAAAATTATAAATATAATAATGTTATTTATAAATTAAAAATTACGATAACGCTGATATGTATGATTTACAACAATGTAATTGATCAAGAAAATAGGAAAAGAAGAAATATTAATTCATATTATATTTTACATAAATTACTTTTTTTTTAATTTAAAAAAAAAAAATGTTTTTAATACTTTCACGGGCTGTTTGTACGAAAGTACTAAATTATCGTGGACCGTAGTTGGCCACCCATGATATAGAATATAGTACAGGTGTAGGTATTTAATTTTATTTAGGGATGATAATTTATCATCCATCACACAGTTATGATTGCGATACTTAAAAAACAACAATTTAAAGTCTGATTTTTATTAATCGTGATGTTCTATTTTTAGGATTACATTCCAGAAATAAAACGATGCCGTCGATTAATGATGATAGGCTGTGGCACAAGTTTTCACAGTGCTTTGGCAACACGTCAGCTCATGGAAGAGCTCACCGAATTACCAGTTATGGTCGAATTAGCTTCAGATTTTTTGGACCGAAATACTCCAGTATTTAGAGATGACGTCTGTTTTTTTTTGTCACAATCTGGTACGTTTTTAAAATGTTTTTGTTTTATAGACTTGGCGTGTTCAATATTTAGTTAGTACCATATACTAGTGTTTAATGTCTGTATTTATTTCAGGGGAGACTGCCGACTCTCTTTTGGCTTTGAGATATTGTAAACAGCGAGGAGCTTTAATTGTCGGTGTCACAAACACTGTGGGTAGCTCCATCAGTCGTGAATCGCATTGCGGTATTCACATCAACGCAGGGCCGGAAATCGGTGTTGCTTCCACTAAAGCTTACACATCGCAATTTATTTCACTCGTGATGTTTGGATTGATTATGTCCGAGGACAGAATATCAATGCAACCCAGAAGAGCTGAGGTAAAGCTAAGAAACATATTTAAACAATTTTAACGATAGGTATATGGAAATATTTTACCATCAAGTACCTACTTATATCAATTTCAGTTTAATTAAATTATATGGTGATAACCATAGTTTTAAAATTTAAAATAAAATAGTATAGTAATATTGTGTCAATTTTAATCGTACAATAAAATGTAAATAATTAATTAAAACAATCGATTGAGTTTTTGCCTCAAGCTAACGATTTTAATCCAAAATACCGAAACTATAATTTAAATTTTTTCTCCATAAATATGCGATAAAAACCCTAGTGTTTGGTGGTATAACCAATCACTAAACATTTGATAAATAAATAATGAGAAAATGGTTCCTTAAACATGATTTCCCCATTACATTTTAGTAAACCATTAAATTTGTAAATTTGCTATCGAACTTGGCATAAGAAAACGATAATATGTATTTGTAAACACGAACGTCTAGAAATATGAAAAATCATACAAAATATTTCGTTATTAGAGTAGTAATATTATCTATTTTAATTTATTATTTATTTATTATTATTATTATTATTATTAACGCCCGGTCGGCAATGAGTACAGGACATAATCAACTTACAAGTTTTGTACAATGTGGTGCAGTGAATTTACATTGTAAAGATAAAATCGAAATTATTTATATGGCTATTATAATAATTTACAAAGCGATTTATATAGAACTAATTAGGACAACATTTTGTGTACAGTTTTCAATGGGGAATGTATTTTTTGTACGAGTGTTCATCGCTGGGACACGATTATTAATTTTGTTTAGCAATTTGGGACACACTACTTTACCGTTTAGTAATTTGTAGAGAAATAAATGATCACTATAATCACGCCTAGTTGGGAGCGGTGTAAGACAATAACTTATTTCAACGGAAGAAATTGGCTGACCACTCATGTGTAGTTTGAAGCCAATAGAATGAAGGAAATGTCTTTCGACTTTTTCGACTAAGCCTACTTTTTTGGGGTTCCATATTACTGAACCAACTGTATATCTTGATTACAATTTGTACCTCAAATAATTAGAATTAAAAATTAAATTCATCAATACTCAATAAGTATCCAATATTATTAATTTCACAGCCCTGCTGCTATTATATGTCTTAGTGACTAAACCTTTATATTTTTCTTTTATAATAGATCATCAGGGGCTTGGAGAATATAACAGAACAAATTCGCGAAGTATTGGCCGCCGACAGTAAAGTAATGAAGTTGGCTGAAACTTTATATCAAAAGAAATCGTTGTTAGTCATGGGAAGGGGTTACAACTATGCAACATGTTTGGAAGGAGCGTTGGTTAGTTTTCAAGTATATCATAGTGTAACGTTTAAATAGTATTTATAATATTTTTTTTTCTCCAGAAAATTAAAGAGCTTACATACCTTCACAGTGAAGGTATTTTAGCCGGTGAATTAAAACATGGACCATTAGCTTTAATCGATAAACAGATGCCAATAATCATGATATTGACTAGAGATCCAGTTTATAAAGTATGATTTTATACATGTGTATAAGTATTGATTGTTTAATTTTTCTCGATATATTTTAATTTTAGAAATGTATCAATGCTTTGCAACAAGTCACTGCTCGCGAAGGCCGTCCGATCGTTATATGTGAAAAAGACGACGTGGAAACTAAAAGCTTGGCTTGGCAAACTATTGACGTACCACACACTGTTGATTGTCTACAGGTATTAGTTGAACTTAAGTACTTTTTAACTTAAACAATTGTATTATCTGTATACATTTTTGTCAACAAGTGTTACTTCATTGTGTATACTGTGTGTACACCC
>NC_042495.1:34429479-34439807 GCF_005508785.2 Acyrthosiphon pisum | reverse complement strand
AATTAATAATTTTGTTAGGTGGGCTGTAGCCCCCCCAGAAATTTTAACACTAGTTGCGATTATGCTCATGTACCAATAGGTCATTTAATACATATGCTTGTTGTTTTTAGCTAAATACATTATGTTATGCAGTTAATATAATATATATAGGTATACACTGCTATACTGCTTGCAGATATAGGTGAAGAGCATTGAACAAATTGTACACTGTAGTGATAGTTCACATATCGTGAGGACTAAGGAGCAAAATTGTATGCAACCTCTTAAAACCATTTATTTTCTTTTTTGTCCCAATTTAAATGCAATAAGCTGTCACAACATAGCAAAATTAAGAATTTCGAAAATATGGTATTAGTGGTATAATTCAGCCCCCTGCCATTCGAAATTATTATTTTTAATATTTTGTTATAAATATAGTTAGGACTTTGTTTTATATTATAATAATTATTACGATTCTAATGTATTCATTAGTTTCTATTTTTTGATTAAATAATAAGATAGTAAGATACCACTTTGTGAAACACCTTAAAAGAAAAAAGTTCCAAATAGTTCGGCCACTGGCCCCGGGGCCCATTTTTATGATTTAACGAGGGGCCAAGGGGTTCTTCGCACCCCTAGCACCCCCGGTTGTTGCGGCACTGTGTACACCAATGTGTGATCATTTTTAACTTTTATATTTTTTAAAAATCTTATATAATACTGCAAGTTGTTGTTAATTTAATTTAAAGTAGTTGGCTATCATATTATATTCTCATCGTATTATTATAATGTATAATGTATATTGTATAATAATATATTGTACGATAAACCTTCGGTCATGAGAGATCTATTTTGATTAACCAACTCATTTTTAATGAGTAGATATTTAAGCATAAATAAATTATGGAAGTATCAAGTGTTAATATTTCCATATTGCATCCGTTGATATGCTATATTTATAGCCTATATTATAATAGATTGCACTAGTAGGTATTATTAAAATGTATAGTATAGTACAATCTCTATAATCCACATGACAAAGTAGACAAGTATTATCACAGTTGTAATAGGTTTTTTAGTAGGTATGTGTATATTCTTCTCCTCCGGCCTATGTCGCAGTTCTCCACTTTTGATTGGTTTATTTTTTTTCTATGTTATATAATATATGTGTAAATACTTAGTACATGTATTGATAGCCAATAAGATGTGGAAAACTACAATATAGGTGAAGTAAATAATTATTGTTTCTATTCTAATTATTTTAACGGGGATGCGTATCAAAAAAACTATGATGATGCCTATCTATTTTGTCATTATTCGAATAGGCAATTATCCGCAACGTCCAGTAATTCGGCGATCTTACGACGGGATAACCACACGTTATTAATGTAATTTTTGTTCATTTATAATGAATATGAGAATTATTTTAAATTGGAAATACCGGTAATGATAAATGAATCATATCCGATATAAGTACGAAAAAAAGCCAAACAAGTAGCATTCCCTACAAAAAAAAAACAAATATTATGAAAACAATTTATTAAATAATTAGAATTAAAGTGTTTAATTTGTAATTAATAAAAGAAATGTATTACAATGATGTAATACTAATGCATAATATGGTATATTATACTTTAATTAAAAATATAATCTATGTATAAAAATGTCTGTCTGTCTGTCTGCGTATCTGTGTGTCTGTGTGTCTGTGTGTCCATATTACCATGGCAACCAACCCCGGGAGGAGATAGAATGGTCGTCTGCCAGCCAGTACATAATATAATACCATAGAACAATAATACTTAACATATATAAATAAGTATTTCTAGTAGTCTGGGTTTTTCCATAATCCAACGCTTCTCTGGTCCCATATGTAATGGATTAATGAGATTGCACTGTACTTTGTTGGTAATCATGTTTTTTCTTTTATGATAATATATTTTACAATTTAAAAAAATAATCTAACACTAGTATAATACAATAATAACTTAATAATGTTATTATATTAGTTCATAGTTGTTCTTAGCTCCTACAAATTAAATCATTTTTATGAGAATTCAAAGATGTAAACATGATTTTAGGGATTGCTGACTGTAATACCGATGCAACTGCTGTCTTATCATATTGCGGTTATGCGAGGCTGCAATGTTGATTGTCCGAGAAATTTGGCCAAATCCGTGACCGTCGAGTAAAACAACCCATTTATTCCAATTTGTGTTTAATCTATTAATAAATATATAATTCACACCAACATCAACAAATCCTACTTTTAATTTTAATTTGTAGGCATAAACATTAAACAATGTATTAAAATCAGTAATAAATCCCTTACAGCTACGACGATAGTATTATGTCATACACAGAATAGAATGTATAAATAATGTTTTAAGTGCTAAAAATGCTATAATATTAATGGCATCTCAAGAAATAAATATTTTATTATTTTCTATCAGTATTTTTTTATCGAGTTTTTAAGTACTTATTATGCTTTGTTATGTAATGAATTTTGTTTAAATTCAAATTTCCCATTTTAATTTCTCATTTTAAATTAATTATTGTTTGTTGTACATTCCTTTTAATGTATACATTTTTATATTATAATATAAGGCACCTATATAAATGTATTATATAATATTTTTTTTTATTGATTTAAAATAAATTTTTAATATTTTTAATATTATTATGATTATTTGTATCAATTATTTTATTATGTAGTTATAAAAAATAAAAATAAAATACATTTATATATATTTTATTACATTTTTATTTTATTTAAACGGTCTTTTTAATATTGTAAAGGATACAATAAATGCATCGATATTTTTTAAAAAATTGTGCCTATGTATATTTAATAGTTTTTAACTACTATTGTAACAATATTCCAAGAGCCATGCATTAAATTTTTACGCTTTTTTACCCAACAAACAAAATTTTATTGATATTTATAGAAAAAAAAACTAAAAAAATTGAAAACTGAAAATGTCTGCAAACACCTCAAAAAGAGTCAAAATATTTTCAAAATTTTATACTGTATAGAAAATGAAAATATTAACATTCAGTGAAATGTTTAAATATCTACATTCATATGTTTTTTAATTACAATAAAATAAGAAAATTGTTACATGAAAAATCGAGTGAATATTGAATGTTGTAAAAATATGAATTTCAAACGCTCATAAAAATTTAATTTGACTTTCTTGTAGACATTTTTTTTTTGTTAAAGGTAGATAATATTATGAGGAATCTTGTATTGCATTTTCAAATCTTAGATTTAAAATGAAAATTTTTTACGAATTCTTAACTCAAAATAATTTGCTAATTTTCGTGATTTTTACATATTTTGTCAATTTTAGATTCTGAGTGAAACGATGAATGTATTGATTTTACAATGATGTGTGTTTTTTTTAAATTTAACATTTTTTTTTTTGTGTCTGTCATCACCTTTTAGGACAGTAAAAGTGCTTGGATTTTCTTCAACAGTATCTTTTCTAATAGGAAAGTGAATGTAGTTGATACTTTGGGGGGTTATTTCCCAGAAGTTTTCAAAAGCGACGTGAAAAACAAAAGAAAAATTAAAGAAAAACGGGAATTTTTTTCGAGAAAATCGATTTTGGTTTTTAGTGCAACTCTAATACAAATAACCGTAGGTACATAAAATGTTGACTGAGTGTTTATATTAACATTTTTTATACACTATAACATTTTCCTAATATTTTGAGCTGATTACGGCCATTTGTAGTTTACATTCTTTTAATTTTTTTTTTCTATAAATATCAGTAAAATGTTATTTGTCGGTTTAAAAAGCTTGACAATTTAATAGAAGGTCCCTATTATATTATTTCAAAGGAAGATGAAAAAAATTAAAAATCCATGGTCACAATTTTTTTTTTATAAGCATCTAAAGTTCAAATATTGACATAATACGTAAAAATTACGAAAATTTGAAAATTATTTTAAGTTAGAAATTCATGAAAAATTTTCTTTTTAAATCTATAATTTGAAAATGTAATACAAGATTCCTCATAAGTTTGTCTACCTTTTTCAAAAAAAAAACTGTCTACAAGCAAGTCAAATTAAATTTGTATGAGTGTTTGAAATTCATATTTTTACAACATTTGATATTCACACGATTTCTCATGTTACGATTTTTTTATTTTGTTGTAATTAAAAAACGAATAACTGTAGATACTTGACAATTTCACCGAATGTTTATATTAGCATTTTCTATATGCGATAACATTTTGAAAATAATTTGACTCTTTTTGAGCTGTTTACAGACATTGTAAGTTTTAAATTTTTTTAGTTTTTTTTCTATAAATATCAATAAAGTTTTATCTGTTGGGTCAAAAAGTGTAAAAATTTAATACAAGGCTCCTGATATATAGTTAAAATAGTAGTTGAAAAATATTAAAAAATACATAGGTACAATTTTTTTTCATAAGCATTTAAACATCGAATTTTGACAAAATTTATCAAATTTAAAATTGAATAATTATTTTGTAGTTAAAAATTCATAAAATGTTCAACTTTTATATCTAAGGATTGAAAATTTAATACAAGATTCCACGTAAGTAGTTAATTCTGTTACCAAAAAATCTAAGAAATACATAAGCACAGTTTATTTTTATAGTCATTTTAAGTTCAAATGTGGACGAAATTTTATATTAAAAAACCTAGAATAACTATTTTTGTTATTTTTTTTGTGATAGTATAATATTATTCGTGGGTACTTGAAACTTCTGAAGTATTCTAACGCGTTTTAAGTATCTAATGGATATTGTTATATGATTAATTTGGAATTTATTAGAGATACCTATTATTGGTCAATTTTTTTTTTAATACCATAGATAAGTATATAATATATTTTATACCTAGACTGACATACCGTCTCCGCTCAGAATCGTTTTTCTTATACAGTGATATTATATTATTGAATTCAAATTTAATACTATCCATTATACAGTGACCCACTTGTAACCTACTGTACAGCAGAGCGACATCCACTTGCCCACCTTTTTAACTATTATTACTTATTTGGGAGTTATGATGTGATTATAACTTTTTTATGTGATATGCCGATATCAATGTGATCAAGAATATAAAATAATAATTACAATTTTTATTTGAACGGATTAATTGATCACTAAGTTATATATTATTATGAATTTGAATACTCATGAGAGCAAACAGTACCTATTTTACAATTCAGAAAATCATAATTATTCATGATTGGGATATATGTATTATCCCACATATAATGATTGTAAAGGGGGATGGAGTGGCCGAGCGGACTAAGGCGTCGGTGGTGACTCGCTCCGTCGCTGGTTCGAACTCGGCCATGGGTGGCATTTTTCTTTGGACAGTCACGGTATCCGAAGAGAGAGGCTGCCATCCCCCACCCGAGCGTGGCAGATACCTACGGGTGCCCAATTAAAAAATCTGCCACAACAAACACACACCTGTTCAAAACCTACAGACCTTCCCCATAGTTCCACTGGCTAATGACCTCAGTTGTCAAAGTCTCAACTAAAAAAAAAAAAATGATGAAGAATATAATGTACTTTCAATTTAACTGTCAATTTCATCTCCTCGTCAAAAACAGATTATTATTATAGCTTAAACATTAATACATAATATATGTACGTAATTAAAAATACGAAATGTGCTTATTAGTTATTATATAAATTATTTTATTTGAAAATTGAAAATATTTTTATAATTTATGCTGAAGTGCAAAAAAATAAAATTAACGAATTAATGCGATAAATAACGACTAACGACAAATAATTAAATACTATATAATATTGTTGGTCAAAATAAATTGAATTGTAAAATGTTCATATGCTTAACAATTAACAGTAAAAAATGTGGGTCTCATTTGAAAAAAAATATGTGTATCGCTCAGGAAAACTTCTTAAATGGTATAGAAATCTATACAATTTAAAAAATAATATGGTCTATGAGCATATTTAAAATTTTTTATTTAAATTTATTATTAAAGAAAACAATGAGGGTGAGCATTCTAGTTAATCACTCTGTATATTATCGTATTTAATTAATTGACACAATTTGAATTAACATGTATTCCGGACGTTGTAAGCATATTAAATCTTGTTTCCAAGGAAATGGTGAGCTAGTATTAAACTATAGTTTATTTGTATTTAATCTCGAGTTATTGTCATTTGTCTGTATAACGAATCAATTATAATTTCATAAAACTTTCGTACCTACTATAATGCCTTCAATAACAATGAATCGCATGAATTTGAACAAAGGACGTGAGGGTTGCTATAACGCGGCAAGTCCATCGACTAGGCTGTACGTTTCGATGCCAAATATATCGTCAATGATACCTGAAACCATGACAGTCCCAACCAGGTCTAAAACCCTACCCGAACTTAATTATGTAGCGGTGCCGGTCACTTGTGTGGATTTGCAGGATACGGATGCTGCAGTAATGGACAAAGTGGTAACCCCGAATGCGGTCATCCCTAGAAGCCGATCTTTCGTCATGTCTTCGACAATAACATTGGACGACATGCACTTGGACGTGGCCAAGAGTCGTGCGAGCTATTACGCTGAAAGTCGACTGACCAAAGTCTTTTTTTTCATGCCAAATATTATGTTAAAGGCACCCGAAACGGCAATTCAAGTGCCGTCCTACACGACTAGTCCCAATGGAGTTGAAGAACCTGACCGGACTCAATATGGCGATGCCGGTTATCTGTGTATAACTGCAGGATACAGATGCTGCAACAACGAACCAGGTGGTAACTACGAACAAGGTCAAAACTATAAGAGCCGGTCATTTTGGAAACGCATCAAACAATTCTTCAGGCGATTATTGTACTGCGCGTAGTTCCCAGCAATTGCTGTTCCGCCTTTGTAGATGCTCCTATATAGTTATAAGTTAATATACCTACCGTATAGCCCGGTATATGTACAATGTACAACAATAATTTTTTTAATTATTTTGATGCTCTGTCAAAAATGTATGATATTATGTATAAAATTTATAAAATGTATAAAATGTTTGAAATAATCGTACAACATTTCGAAGTAAAATACTAAAATGAAATGTTTAAAATATAATAATTTGTTCCACCTACATAATATTATTAAAATATCTATGTTAGAGGTATATTATTATGTATAAGTAACACTTTTGATAAATATTCCTGTATATGTATAAAAATATTTGAAATAATTATAGGTACCTACTGTAACTAATATTGTATTAATTTAGCACAAATATATATTTTCATTGAATAATTCAATTGGTTTTTTTTTTGTGTATTATTATTTATTAGTAATCGCCAAAACTCTATGTAAAATTAATTTTTAGTGTGTGAAAATCAATCGACTAGTAATTTCGGTTTTTTTGTGACGGCTTTAAAAAAAATTTATATGAGTGACCTAAAATTGAATTTAAGATTTTTGACTGAGGAATAAAAATTATTATTTTTTTGTCCATTTTATACAGTTTAAATACAAAATAATTTTCAAATTTTCACGATTTAGATGAATTTCAACAACTTATGAAGAACTTTGTATTACAATTTTGAATTTTGAGCTTATTTGTCACGTGAAAAGTTTTCGTCGACATTTATAGAAAAAAAAAACCAAAAAATTGAAAATTGAGAATATCTATAATTAGGTGTATGGGAAAATCATTATTTTATTAGTTTTTGAGTTACACCAATGTAACTATGCTTTAACTATCGTACATTTTTCATATTCTATATCAATATATTTAAATTTGAATTATGAAAACGTTCTTATTTTTACACTTTTTGTTAATTAATTTCTAAGTAAAAAAATAAAAATCAGAAAAATTTAACTGTCAAAACATTATAATTTATTGACGAATTCAAATCTACTTTCAAAATTAATAACAGAACATTATATTGGGCGTACTGGCGTAGTGATTGAAGTAGTGAGCTATGTTTTCGACCGAAAATGAATCATGCTTCAGTCCCCTTATCTAAAGTATGATAATACCTACCTAGGTAAATTCATTCTAATATTAAAAGTAACTACACGGGGTTAGTTCTAACTTCTAGTGTTCTACTAAACATACATATTTCATCTCCTACGTTCAGTGGCATAGACATGATTTCTGATAGAGGGGAATCAAAAACAAAAAAACGATATAGCTAAATGAGAGGGGGAAATTGGAAGCCCCCCTATCCACTCAATAATCTTTTTTAGGTAGTAAAATATTTAACAATATAAGGAACAATGAATATAATTTGAATTGATTCAAAATTCACAATAAACACATTACGGAATATTATCCACTCCAAAGCCAATGGGAGAAGAGAAAAGAGAAAAAAACCAAAAAAAAATGTAAATGTTATTAAAATATAATATTAATTTCAAATTTTCAAATAAACAATAACATAGTAATATATCTTAGTAGACTGTATAGACCACCATACAACAAAACAATAAATAGCTTATGGATAGATTGTCTCTGTCTTACAGAATAACATTAATACAATATTTTAAATGTCTTACAATATTGTTCTAATTTTTGTTATGAAAAAAATTTTTATGTCAAAAAACTAATTCACTATAATTATTATGACAACAATTTATCTCTGTTTACTGGATTGAGCTAACAATGTTGAAAGTATGATGAGAGGTAACTCAATTATAATATGCTTGTGTTTATATACATAAAAAAAACTTAAAACAATGAGACGATTGGCCGTTTTAACATACTATGATGTCTTCAATTACAATAAATACAATGAACTTGAACAAGTGACGTGCGGGCTCCTGTTACGCGGCAAGTCCATTGATTAGACCGTACTTTTCGATGCAAAATATATCGTTAATGACACCTGAAAATGCTGAAACGAAAATTCAAACGCCGTCCGCCACGACAGTCCCGACTAAGTCGAAATCCCTACCCAAAATCAATGTAGCGGTGACGATCACTTATGTGGATCTGAAGGCAACGGATGTTGAAATAAAGGATCAAGTGGTAACCACGAACACGGCCAACCCTAGGAGCCGATCTCTTGTCATGTCTTCAACAATTACATTGAACGACATGGATTTGGACGTGGCCACGAGGCGTGCGAGCTTTTACGCTGCAAGTCGACTGACCAAAGTGTATTGTTCCATGCCAAATATCATGTTGATGACATCCGAAACGGCAATCCAAGAGCCGTCCGCCATGATTAGTCCCAATGGAGCTGAAGACCCCGACAAAACTCAATTTTGCGATGCCGGTCACCTGTGTTAAACTGCAGGATACAGATGCTGCAATAATGGACCGGGTGGTAACCACGAACATGGTAAAACCTATAAGAGGCGATCATTTTGAAAAGTACTAAAATATATTTGAGGCGATTATTGTGCAGCGCGTAGTTCTGAGCAATTGCTGTTGTGCCATTGTAGATGCTGCTATATGTGTAGTTAATACCGTAGAGGTACAATCTACAACAATTATTTCTATGCTCTGTCGAAGGTGTATGATAATATGTATAAAATTTATAAAATTTTTGAAATAATTGTACAAAATTTAGTAAAATGAAATGTTCAAATAATAATTTGTATCAGCTACACATTATTAAATTATTTATGTTAGAGGTATATTATTATGTATAAGTTACACTTCTGATAAATATTCCTGTATATGAAAATATTTGAAATAATTATAGGTACCTATTGTAAATTGTATTAATTTAGCACAAATACATATTTTCGTTGAATAATTCAATTGGTTTATTTTTTTATATATTATAAGTAAATGCCAAAACGCTATGTAAAATTTATAGCGTGTGAAAATATTGTGGATATTTATTTCGGTTTTTTTGTAACTGCTTTGAAAAAAATTTACATGAGTGACCTGAAATTTAATTTAAGCTTTTAGACCGAAGAAAAGAAATTGTAATTTTTTGACTTAATAATATTAATATTTTTTAACTTCCATTAAATAAACCTTTACGAAATTATGTATCAAATTTTCAAGTCTAATTTGGTTAATGTTAAAATTTTATGAATTTCGTAAAAATTTGAATTTTAAACACTAACCAAAAAAATTAATTAAGTATTTTTAATATTTTGTAATTTCTGTAGGAACAACTTATGAGGTACTTTGTATTTCACTAAAAATGTTATTAAGCTTAAAACAAATAAAAATAACATTATGATAACTTATATAATTGTCTTAAGGGGCAGATTTGACCAACCTAAACATTATTTAGTTTGTTATAATGTTTTTCAATATATTTAATTTCTGTATCATAAAATAAACTTAAGGGGGCTGGAGGGGGTTCCAGTCAATGAAAAAAAGTGACTTTTAGACCAACAAGCCAGACAAAACTGGAAGAATTTGG
>NC_042495.1:34421903-34429429 GCF_005508785.2 Acyrthosiphon pisum | reverse complement strand
TCTGTCAAACCAAATTCTTACAGTTTTTTCTAGCTTATTGGTCTAAAAGTCACTTTTTTTTTTACCTTTTGCAGCCCCCTTAACTATTTAATTTAAAACGGGAGGCTCAATTTAAAACTGACTTGTTATTTATACACGTAAAAAAAATAGTACCTAAGTAAATAAAAACCAACTAGTCTTATACATCTTATGTATTTTTTAGATTTTTGGTAACAGAATTAACTACTTACGTGGAATCTTGTTTTACATTTTCAATCCTTAGATATAAAAGTTGAACATTTTATACATTTTTAACTACAAAATAATTACCTATTCAATTTTAAATTTGATACATTTTGTCGAAAATCGATCTTTAAATGCTTATAAAAAAAAAATTGTGCCTATGTATTTTTAATATTTTTCAACTGCTATTGTAACAATAAATCAGGAGCCTTGTATTAATTTCTTATACTTTTTGGCCCAACAGATAAAACTTTATAGATATTTATAGAAAAATAAACTAAAAATATTAAAAACTGACAGTGTCCGTAAACAGCTCAAAAAGAGTCAAATTATTTTCAAAATTTTATCGCATATAGAAAATGCTAATATAAACATTCAGTGAAATTTTCAAGTATCTACAGTCATTCGTTTTTTAATTACAACAAAATAAGAAAATCGTTACATGAGAAATTAAGTGAATATCGAATGTTGTAAAAATATGAATTTCACATGCCCATAAAAATTTAATTTAACTTGCTTTTAGACATTTTTTTCTGAAGAAGGTAGACAAACTTATGAGGAATCTTGTATTACATTTTCAAATCTTAGATTTAAAAAGAAAATTTTTCATGAAATTCTAACTCAAAATAATTTGCAAACTTTCGTCATTTATACATATATTTTGTCAATATTCTAACTTTAGATGCTTAAAAAAAAAAATTGTGACTATGGATTTTTAATTTTTTCATCTACCATTGAAACAATATACTAGGAGCTTTCTATTAAATTGTCAAGCTTTTTTAACCAACAAATAACATTTTATTGATATTTATAGAATAAAAAACTAAAAAAAATGGAAACAGAAAATCTCCGTAAAGAACTCAAAATAAGTCAAAATATTTGGAAAATGTTATGGTGTATAGAAAATGCAAATATAAACATTCAGTCAAAATTTCATGTACCTACGGTCATTTATTTAAGACTTGCACCAAAAACCAAAATCAATTTTCTCGAAAACAGATTTTGCGTATAAATTTATAAATAATAAATAATAACTATTTATTATTATTTTTGTGTCCGATAAATATGTAATATAACTATAATCGTAGTACCTACCCCCTATAAAATAATCATCTGCTTCCAGAGTAAAATATACCATATTTTATAGAGTATAGTTGACATTATTTACTTTACAAGATTGCATTATAGTATATAGGTATATTAAATTCGTAAAATGGCACTATGTAGGTATGTACCTATTATAATTTTTGAAATACGTATATGATAATATTATTTATTATAATGATATGGTTAGCCACATTTTTTTATGAATACGAAAAACAAGAATTAATGTAATTTTAAACTTTTACTTAAAAGCATTATACATTAAATTTATTTTAAAAAAAGGAGTTTATGGGAGTAACGACCCCCCCCCCCCCCCATCATCCATTCAACCCTTCTAGACTCCATACTCACCGTGAAATACAGGTTACATTAGCCACACTTGTAATATATATTATCATTCTGTTTCTTTATCTGTAGGAACACCGTCGCTTGCATTAAAATATTAATTATTTATACCTTTTTTTGTGAATTCAAACTGCCATTGAACACGTAGTTGCGTATTATCCTCACACGATTTTTTTTGGGGGAGAGCTGTGAAAAATTAAATTAATTGTAAACGACGAATGATAATAACATTTATGTAGTTAGTTATACCTACTTATAATAATTCATAGCCAAATCGGCGAATAATATAACATTATATTATGATATAGTTACGGTAGTCGACGGTTGAACTATATTTTCTACATTATCATTTATCGGCCTTCGATCACGCCACAAAAAAAAAAAAAAAAAATACAGAAAATAATCGTTTTTCCACATTTGTCCCCTCGCGGGTGACGGACTTTATTATGTTTTCTACATATTCATTATAATAATACATCAACGCAGTTACTCACTCCAACATGCACACGCACACACGCACACGATGTCTCAAATAATAGGGTTACTCCTCGTGAATCAACCACTACACAATAGGTATACACGTATTATACAAAATATTATATATTATAATATTATATACCTAATATATAAATATATATTAATATCAGGGCTGTTACAAAGACAAAATAATGGGGGGGGGGGGTTAATAAGCATACAATTACCTACTTATTATTTTGTTGGTATCATGTGGCAAAAATGGTTTGAATTCGTAATGCATTTTTCTTCGTTAACTATACATGATTTGTATATTTTGTCTTAATTATAAATTTATTACTATTAAAAATTAATATCGAAAAATCGTATAATCTATATAGTACAATGAAATGCATTAATCAATACATTATTGAAATTCAATTTTGAAAACTACGTCTCTGGACTTAATCTGCAACAAATATCTTTATAGGCAGGTATTTTAATTAGGGCCCGGATTCATATGCATTTGCATGTTTTTTTTAACAGTTCAGAAGGTAGCTAGATAAGCTACAAGTTTGAATTATAGTCAATAGATCTAGAATACAAAGTTTTATTCTGCCTATTTTTGCATATTTTGTCATATTTTAATGTGTAAGTACTGCATATTTCTTTATTTTACGAATATCGAAGTGTTATTCATACCAATTTGTTTTACTATTGTTCGTTGGTTTTTTCGGACTATTCTGGACGAGTCAAAATTATTAAGGAAAAACTATTAATTCGATGTACACGAACAAATCATTTCCAAAATCAACGATTTTGTTTCAAATCGAAAAATATGGATAAAAATATGGATAAAATATATAATGCAGCTATTACAACTAGGAACACGTATTTCCGCTGCTCTTAGCTTAATTATTAATTAAAATGCATTTTTTTTGCATATTGTAAATGTATATTTGAATGATAATCATTAATCAGTGCATAAATGCATATGCATATTTCGTACATTTTTAGTGCATATAATTCCTGGCCCTAATTATAATTAATGTAAATATTAAATGTATAGTTAGAGGTAGGTGCTATAAATCAACATGATGAATCGGCGAATCGGTGAATATTAAGTACATTATAGGTATTTGTGATGTATATAAGATCTGAATATTATTTTTTTTATTTCTTGACAAAAATGTAAAAATTACCAAGTAACGTACCTACTCATAAATATAATTAATAATTTAATCATACGTAGGTACCTACATAGACAAATTAAATATTAATTCTATACATTTTACTCTGGGGGTTTCATTACTGCCAAAGTTTATTTAATAATAATTGTCATATAATTTTGTTCGGTAGGATCTATTGATACCGATTAAAAAAAAAACGGCTTATCGTTAAAATAACGAAATTTGCGATAGTATATTAAAATACATTGATGAGGAGGTTAAGCACCCTCAACCCATCTGAGGACTGATTAGTATACATTCTGTCGAGTCACGCGTGGTAGTATAATAATTAATAATATAATAACCAGGAATGGGCAAGATACTAAAAAATCAGTATCACGATACTAAATACTAGTTACATGGATTTAAAGTATCGAGATACTATAGATACTCGATACTTACATTTTAAGTATTTAGATACTCAATAATATAAACTAGTAGAAACTTACTAAGTATTTAGATACCTATTCGATACGTTTGAATAAAATTAGTCATGTGTTTTTTTAAAAATTTTATCTATACACAATTAGGTAGGTATATAATATTATATTTTAAATTAGTTAAAATAGACCAAATGTAATAACTTAATAATAATATCCTACAAGATAATTAATTAGTATTCACGTACATAATTATTTAGATAGTCATAAACTACATGGACAATAAGTAATAACTTAATTATTAAACTAGTATTATATAATAATATATTATACGTACGTGTATGTAATATACTATAATATGCATATATATTTTTGCATGTTACAGCCAAAGATGGATAGATCTGTTGTCGTTGTTATCATGAATGCAGGGGCGCCATTTCAGTTTTTTTTTAAGGTGTGCAAACAATTAAAGAGGCCAATTTTTTCCCACCTCCAGGCTAATCGTTAAATAAACGTTTCTAGTGTTTTCAGTTTTTCATTACAGATTCATTACAGTATCAAAAACATACTTAATAAAAACATATTTTTATAGTTAACACATTACATTTTACCGTTCATAGATTCTGTGTATATACTGTATAGTGTATAGTAAAGATATTTTTAGATAGAATAGATGCATATTATTATTATGTCTTTTGTCTATCAATAACGACAGTAGCCACTTATCATTTACACGTATTTGTGTGTGCCAGTGGATAAAGTGATACCGATATCAATTTATCAATTATCAAATTAAAGAACACAATATTATAATATTATTTATGATTATCAGTGAATAGCTGCGGTGCATGGACAATTAAAGATTGGCAAACTGAAGGCCATCTGGCCATAGTATTAATTAGGCCTAGGCCAATTGTGGACAACAAAATTACAGGGTGTGCGAGGGCACACCCTGCCCCCCCCCCCCCCCAAATGGCGCCCCTGCATGAATGTGACATAGACTCAGAGCTGATGATGCCTACAGATGTGATTTTTTTAAACTGCAGAATGTAATTTTTAAGATCATATTGCATAGGTAACATATATCCATACATAGGTTCCTAGTTTAAAAAAATATATCTTGAATACCTACATATTTTAAGCTTATCTTATAATGTTTAAGTTAATATGATAAAAAAATAATGTTGATCTTGCCCCGGCCGGGATTTTATCTTCCGGGAGTGCTTATAAATGTATAATATATGCTATTTTCTCCGAATTTTTGTTTCGTATACTTTTTTATGCACACCCTATGGCCTATATCCTATATAATAAAGAATATCTATGTGTAACCTTTTTCTACATTTTTTAGTTTTTGACCGAGAATACATTTTTTCATGAACATCTATTAGAAATAAAAGAAAACTTTTTGAAAATTTCAAGGAAATAGCTTATATAAATAATTGATGAAAACTTAAAGTACCTATATCTATGATTATTGATTTTTGAATTACAACAAAATGTGAAAACCTATATTTTGATCACTGGCTTAAAATATATTCCCGTTTTTATCTATTTTTTTGTTTTTCCTGTTTATTTTTTAAAGTATTTGGAATTTTTATTTTTGACCAAACCAATACTTAATCTAATTTTCTGTTAGAAATCACCCTTAAAGTTTAAGATTGAAGTATTTTTACTGATTCTAATGGTGACATAAAAAAAAAACATATTGTTATACCAACATTCATCGCCCCGCTGTGAATCTAAAACCACACTCGTCGTAAATAATTATTTTTGATTTGTGTCCAAAAGCAATTTGGTTAATTCGGTGACAATAATTATGATACACAGGCGTGCCGCCCCAATAAGTACCTATGTCCTATATATGCTTGACTTACACACAATCATATACATTGTACATATTGTTATACAGAATAATAATGTCATATATGTGTACACCGGGACTGTGAGACATAGGTACTGTCAGTGTAAAAAAAGGGGTAAAATCAATTAGGTATGTGGCAATTAATGTAAAAAATGGTCATTGACGGAATAAAAAAATAATATATTTTTGAATTATTTAATAAGTGCTGTACTAGACCTCTGCCGGTCGTCCCTTATTCGCCGGGCCAAGGACGAACTGTCCCCGTCTGTTATTTTATAAATTATTATTATACGTATATGTCGGTCGGTCGGGTATTCTGCGCAGGTTTCTGTGTCGACGTGCCGGACGCGACCTTTCCGCATACACACGTATATGTGGACATGCTATCCTATAATGATTTATGAATATAAAAATATAGATTATTGATACGTAACGTATATTGTAATATTATATTATTTATACTTACATATATCATGCGAGGACCGCGGTACTAGACTCTTGTGATATCAATATCTAGATATGTATCTATTGAGAGCGAGGGGGGGGGGTGGTTGTGAAACGTGTCAGGTTGCACTTTTGAGGAGTAGCACTATTTTTGGCATTTTTTTTTAAGATTTTGGGGTTCAAATTTTTATGAAATTCCCAAAAATCTTTTTCAATATATTTCGTAATAATAGTTCCTACAATTTGTAATTTTCACACTTAATATTTGAAAAAGATATAAAAGTTTCCTCATACACTTTTTACTAGAAATTTAAAAAAAGTTGAGCATGAAAATCTATACATTTTTGATCAGCGATGTACCTAAGTTAAAATTTTCACGATATTTTGAATATTAATTAAGGTTTAATGATTTTATTTTTAGTTATTATTCAAAAAATATTCAAACAGAAACTTGAAACATTTCAATATTACCCGTATTATTATTTTAAATATTCTATGCCACATTTAATATATTTATACTGGCCGGTTTAAGCTGTTTATAAGCATTTTAAATTTCATTTGATTTTTTTAATAATATTTTTTGTAAATTATAAAATTATTAGGTAATTAATTAATAATCAATATACGTAAATACTTAATCAAAAATCCTTAAAAATATAGTCTGACAGAACATCTTCACTCAGAAAAGTTTTTCGCACATGTTATGCAAAGATTTAGCATTGGATTTAAATTTAACACATCTGCTACATGGATCAACGCAATGAAATAGTACAATCAGCACTTAATTATACAGCAGAATGACTTTCTCGGTTTTCGTTGTGTCTTTTCGTCTGTTCGTACCACAGTAGTAAAATGCGATGTTGCGTATTACAATTTGTAATTGTATAAATACTTTTAGCAAAATATTTCTTTTACCATCAATCAATATTCTATTAATATTTCATACTCGTATATTTAACTAATTAATAAATAAAATATATACTTATATATTTTAATAAATTTTTTATTAGGTACCGGTATTCATTGAATTTTAGATTCTGAGTGGAACGATGAGTGTATTGATTTTACAATGATGTGTGTTTTTTTTTTAATTTTTTAATTTTTAATTTTAATTTTTTTTCATTTTTGTGTCTGTCATCACCTTTTAGGACAGTAAAAGTGCTTGGATTTTCTTCAACAGTACTTTTTCTGATAGGAAAGTGAATCTAGTTGGTGCTTTGGGGGGTCAAAAGTAAAATTTTTCCAATAGTTTTCAATAGCGCCGTGAAAAATAAAAGAAAAATTAAGGAAAAACGGGAATTTTTACGCAAAATCTGTCTTCGAGAAAATTGATTTTGGTTTTTGGTTTTTGGTGTAACTTTAAAACGAACGACTGTAGATACATAACATTTTCACTAGTTGTTTATATTTCTATTTTCTATACATGATAAATTTTTCAAAATATTTTGATTTGTTTTGAGCTGTTTACGGACAATTTCAGTTTCC
>NC_042495.1:34418436-34420524 GCF_005508785.2 Acyrthosiphon pisum | reverse complement strand
TCATCACGGCCGTTTGGAGCAGTAAACTGCTTCGATTTTCTTCAACAGTACCTTGCTTGATTTGAAAGTGAATCTAGTTGGTGCATTCGAGAGGTCAAAATTTGAAATTTCCAATAGTTTTCAAAAGCACCGTGAAAAACAAAAGAAAAATTAAGGAAAAACGGGAATTTTTACGCAAAAGCTGTTTTCAAGAAAATCGATTTTGGTTTTTGAGTAACTTTAAAACAAATAACCGCAGATACATTAAATTTTCACTGGTTGTTTATATTTCCAATTTCTATAAATAATACAATTTTCAAAATATTTTGATTTGTTTTGAACTGTTTAGGGACATTTTCAGTTTCCAATTTTATTAGTTTTTTTTTCTTTGAATGTCAATAAAACTTTATTTGTAGAGTAAAAATACTTGAAAATTTAATACAAGGCTCCTACTATATTGTTATAATGACATTTGAAAAATATTAAAAATCCTTAGTCACAGTTTTTTTTTATTAGCATTTAAAGTTCAAAATTTGACAAAATATGTAAAAATCACGAAAATTAGCAAATTATTTTGAGTTAATAATTCGTAAAAAATTTTCTTTTTAGAACTAAGATTTTAAAATGTAATACAAGATTCCTTATAGGATAATCTATCTTTACTAAAAAAAAAATGTCTATAAGAAACTCAAATTAAATTTTTATGAGCGTTTGAAATTCATATTTTTACAACATTTGATATTCGCTCGATTTCTCATGTGACAAAATTCTTATTTTATTGTACCTAATTAAAAAATGAGTGACTGTAGATATTTGAAAATTTCACTGAATGTTTATATTAGCATTTTCTATTTACGATAAAATGTTGAAAATAATTTGACTCTTTTTGAGCTGTGTACAGACATTGTAAGTTTTCAATTTTTTTAGTTTTTTTTCTATAAATATCAATAAAGTTTTATCTGTTGGGCCAAATAGTGTAAGAAATTAATACAACGCTCCTGATACATTGTTACAATAGCAGTTGAAAAATATTAAAAATACATAGGCACAATTATTTTTCATAAGCATTTGAAGTTGAAATTTTGACAAAATTTATCAAATTTAAAATTGAATAGGTAATTATTTTGTAGTTAAAAATGTATAAAATGTTCAACTTTTATATCTAAGGATTGAAAATTTAAAACAAGATGATATGATTAATTTGAAAATTATTAATAATACTATAGATAAGTATTCCTAAATAATATGTATGTCTAATATCTAGACTGACATACCGTCTCCGCTCAGAATAGTTTTTCTTATACAGTGATATTATATCATTGAATTCAAATTTAATACTATCCATTATACAGTGACCCACTTGTAACCTACCGTATAGCAGAGCGACATCCACTTACCCACCTTTTTTTATATTTTGTTTCACCATACTGTAACCTGCAGGTCCGTATTAATGTGGTGGTCAAGGTGGGCAATTACCCTCCCAAGTATAACTTGTTAGGTGGTAAATTTATATGGTTTTTTTGTTCTAAATATAATATAGGTAACGTAATTTAAATAATTGTGTATTTATTGTATTGTATTTTTGTAGCTGGGAATTTAAAAAATAATTATAATTTATAATATTTATGAATGTTATTGTATGTATTTATAATGTGAAGGTAGACAAAAGTATGAATGAAACCATCATATTATTATTATTATTATTAAGGTAGAGTATCTTATTATGTCTTATTACGTTGGATCGCGGACAATGTGCAACAGTATATCAAATAGGCAATCCATTGAAACGGTACGTCCGGATGGACAACCCGTATCGTGAATAAATAATACGCTTGCTGCGTTTTAGTTATCAAATATCTCTATTGCTATGTGAAATGTATTTTATGTTGACAATATTTGGGGCTTAAGTAAAGCGTCGATTTGTGCCGATCAGACTTACATAACGACGCCCCCAACGAAAAAGGACGTAACTCACTTTTACGATTTTTTTTTTTTTTTTCAATGTGGTGTTACTGTTTTTCTGGTTGTCCGGCGACGCTGATTGTTGTATTTAATCAAACAAGACGTTGTGAACAATAAGACTGAGTTACTACCATATTCGTCGAAAAT
>NC_042495.1:34415509-34416647 GCF_005508785.2 Acyrthosiphon pisum | reverse complement strand
GTTTGGGTGGATAGGTGTGAGCTGAGCTTAAAGATATGTCGAGCAGTATTGGGTATGGTCAGAAGACAATTCATCAGTGAGGTTTTCCATAATATATCTTATATTTCCTGTTTTCATTAATAGCTATATCTAGAATATCAGGAGAATGATTGATGGCTGTGGGGTATCTTGTTGGTGTAGATGGAGCTACTGTTGTGTCAATTCTAGAGTTGATATATTCGTTGAGTGTTTTACTGGTTGTTTTTTCGACTGTTCCATGCTCCATGTTTTGCATTTAGATCACCTGCTATTATCACATTTTGATGTGAGTCAAGAAGATTTTCTATGTCTTTAATTTGGAGTGCAGAGTTAGGACTCTTATAGACAGATATCAGCTGGAGATCATATTGGCCAAGTCTCAGTTGTATTGTTGTATTGGTTATTGAGTTTGTAATGATTTTGATATGTATGTGGTTGAATTTTCTATTTATTAAGGTGGCTGTTCCGCCTGCTGGAGGTCGACCGTTAGTCGTTATTTTATTTGTTGTGTACGTAATAAAGTTAGGTAGCTTGAATTGTGTATTGGATGATAGGTGAGTTTCGTTTTATAAGATTATATCAATGTTATTTTCTTGAACTAAGTTTAGTAGTTCAAGGCGTTTCCGATTTACGCCTTGACAGTTCCAAAACATAACTCTCGTGAAATTCATATTTGGTTTAATAAATTCAGTAGTAGTGGAAGTATTGTCACTATGGTGGAAATTACTGTTTTTAGATCAGTGTTGCCCGTGATGTTGGGTATTAAATTTTGGAGTTGTTCAGAAGTAGATTTTACGTTAGTGTTTTCTTTTGATTTAGTAAGTTCAGCGTAGCTAGTTTTTGGTTGAGTGAAGGAAGGAGTAACTGAGTTTACCTGATTAGTTTGAATTATTGATGGAATTTTTGTTGATTGCGAGGACGATTCTTGGATCTTTGGTTTGAGAGGACGTCTCTTTTCCGTTTCTTGAGTGATAGCTGGACATTTTTTGTAATTTTCTGTATGGTCACCTTCGCAGTTCGTACATTTTGGTTTTTCTTCAGGAGTTTTTGTGCAGTCTTTAGCCTTGTGGATTCCAGCGCATTTAACGCACCTTGGTGAAGCGCCGCAGTATAAGCTGGA
>NC_042495.1:34414545-34415409 GCF_005508785.2 Acyrthosiphon pisum | reverse complement strand
GGTATTATAACTAGTAACCTAGGATAAGTACTACGTATAGGTACGTTATTTTACCATAGACTAAGTACCTAATAAGTATTATTGACTAGGTATTTTAAAAACCAAACCCATAATATTTAAAGTACATTTTAGACAATTATTATTATATATTTATATTATTATTATTATTATTATTATTATTATTATTATTATTATTATTATTATATATTTATATTATTATTATTATTATTATAGTTATTATGTAAATGTATACACCTAATAAAACCAGTTATTACTTATTAGTTATTTATCATTGTATTAGTTTGTTTACGTAACACACCTATACCCGATAGCCAACTAACGATAAACTATGTCTATTATAATGTAGGTATATATGTTTTAAACATGTTTTTATATTCATAATTTACTTTGCTAAAATGTTGTTATTCACATATTATAATTATTACATGCCATTATTTAATAATGTCGTACCTAGTTAAACTTTTCTATTACGAAATTATTGAAATTAAAATAACAGTTCTATATCAGATGATTTCCTTTCGCCCCATATTATATATACCTACCAATTATTATTATCTGGGCCGGACATAAAGTGTTTTTTTTCTATTTATTATTTTAACTGACTATTTTTTTTACCGGAACATAATAATATATTTTTAATCTTAAAAGTGTTAGATAATAATGCATATCTATGTGACCCTATACCGGAAAAAGTTATCTGTAGCATTTTTATCGGAATATAGACTTATTATAGCCTTCTGTTCGTTGAATATAATAATTAATAAACAAAATTATATTATTCAACAAACATTTACTATATCAAGTACGTCGCGATATGAAGCTTCTGAATAATGCTATACTGGG
>NC_042495.1:34413671-34414495 GCF_005508785.2 Acyrthosiphon pisum | reverse complement strand
GAGTTCACTTGCAATTAAACGTCTTACCCGTAAACATCTAAAAACAAAATGACCACATCAAGTCAAGAAATCGCCATGATTAATGTGGTTGAACGAGTAAATACGTGGGTGATGCCAGAAGACGAAGAGCCACCAATTCTAGAGATTAAGTATATCGAAGCAAAACTTAATAACGACGACGAAGAAGACGCTATACTCGGTGATATGGCATGGCTTTTTGGTGAAGATGATACGGTTGAAAATACCTTATGCTGTACGAGCGAGGAAGGCACCGAAGATGCTGTAGCTGTAGTACCGGTACCCTCAGGGTCGCTTGGGCCAGCCGAGCAGGGTCCGGTAATACAGCAGACCGGTGAAAAGGTGCACAAGGAATGACAGACGTGATTCCGTCTGGGGGAATAGAAGATGAGCGGAACTCATCTATACTGGATTGGACGAACGAACCGGAAACAACCACGGCAGGTAGCCACACTCCACGTGGTAGGACAAGGCGATTCTTCGCCGCCTCGTGGAGGGGCGCAAAGCGCCTACTGCTGTGTGGTTGTTTCCGTAGAACGTGAAACCGGCAGTATAGTCTTCCCCTCCCCCCCAGACGAAGACACCAGACAAGACGACGGCGACGGGGGAGTGGTACGTGAAAGAGCACTTAACGGTGTCCGGCGGTAAGTCACCCTATACGTTTTCCGGTCACCCGCAGAAAGACGAGATCGCAGTTGCCAGTGTCGCGCGCTCGCGGTCGCCGACACGCGAGACCATCAAGTCGATTTTTGGTCATTTTGAGCCGTTTTTATATTGTTTCGAAAACCTTAAAATGAAAAAAAAAT
>NC_042495.1:34410641-34413621 GCF_005508785.2 Acyrthosiphon pisum | reverse complement strand
TAGCAATGTTTTGTCACGCATCAAATATATCAATAAAATATTATAATAATGATAAGTATTTTTGGTCAGGTAAAGGTATAATAATTAATAGATAACTTGTAACTTTAATATGAGGAAAACTCCGCTCCACGTTACCGAAGAAATTGGTGCTTATTTAAAATATATTAAATCATCACATGAAAAATCTTCAGTTAAATTATCCATTGTCATTTCTTCTCCCAGCATAATTTTGGAAATTTTGGATTGTGTTTAAAGCCCAGATTCTTTTCAATAACTTGTTCAAATTTTTTATAAATTGTAATGCCTTTGGAACATTTTACTGTAGTTATAACACAATATATACCTAATACAATATAAGAATATCTAGTAAGTATTCTTTTAATATAAATTTATTTTTTTCTTTTTATTTACAAATTTTCATACTATAGCTTTATAAATTATAAAATATGCCCTAAAATATTGTAAAATTAAGAAATATGCTCTAAAATTTAAAAACCACTAAATATGCATAAATATGCACTATAAACTTTTGATATGTTTTTCGTAGTGTCTTGAAATGCATTTCTAGCTCACTTAGCAATAAATCTAATGGTTAAAAAAAAACATGCAAATGCATGAACTTCCGGGCCTTAGTAATTACTCTGCTGTATAGTAAGATGTTGATTGTTGAGTGTATCTCGTCATTGAGTAGCTCTAGGGGCGTCATTTCAACTTTCTTTGTTGGTGCCAAAATGTTTGCAGGCCATTCAAATCATTAACCAGGCCACATATTTTTTTTTTTTTTTTGAGGAAAGGGCCAAGGGGGTCAAGTAGGGACAAAAGCTGTAGAATATTTGTATAATTTATTTAATATGTCACTTATATTAGTATGAAAATATCACAATATTGTTACTATTTTTTATGAACTATATTTTAATATATTTATTTTATATTGTGGATACCTGTGTACAGCGGTATTTACACTTGGTAAATGGTAAATAAATGTATTGGTATAAAACACTTTATAATAAAATACCTAACTGAACCAAACCTACACATTTTTTCTCCCTGTGTACTCAAAATATATAATATAGCTAGCTTAATAAAACCAAAAATGTATTTTATGGGTACCCCTCTTCATAATGTTTTTGTTATAATTTTATCAATTATAATATTGTGGGACCATAAAATCACATCAAACATTCTTGGAAATTTAACATTAGTGCAATACATTTTTTTTTAATACTGAAAAATTATAAAATATAATTATAATATAAAACACATAGGTATATTGTCGCTTATATTTATCATTGACAAGCCAAAGAAGGAGTTTTAAAAAAAAGTAGGTGCAAATGTACACCCTGCACCCCCCCCCCCTCAAATACATCCCTGAATAGCTCACTGTGGATTCAATGATACGGTTGTATACGATTAAAAACAATTTTTAGATAAGATGATCGAACTTTTCGGTAACCAAGGTTGAGAAATAATTATTTAAGCAATAATTTTACAATTTTAATCAAATGCTCGAATTTTTTTTGAAACACAATTATTTTGAAAAGTACTTGGCATGTTAAGTACAAGCTAGATCGAAATTTCAACCAGAAACTACCCTCAAAATTGAAGATTAAAGCATTATTTCTACTGCGAAAATTATTCATCTGAAAAAATCACATCACCATAAAATTAATCAGTTCAAATTATAATCTAATAACAGTTGGTTACCAAAATATTATATAGTTTTCATTTAGAATCGGTTTTTATCGTATATAATGATAAGTCATTGAATTAAAATTTAACACATCCATAATACAGCTAGTGACATATTCAATGGCAAAGTATATTTGACACGTAGGTACTAGGTATACAGCAGAGCGCTTACCGAATTGAAGGCTCTTTTTAGAATGGACCTATCTTTATTTAAGTATATTGTTGATATTTAGTATATTACATGGAGTGGGGAGGGGTATCTATAGTTTTTACATTGTGTTTATAAATTACACTTATTATATTTTATATGTCCATTTTATCTCTATACTAATAACCATAGTTAATATAAGTATTTGCCTAGGTAATTAAAGGCTAACTATCACTTTTTAGTTCTACGAAATTGCGTCGTCAAATGAGTTTAAAATCGTCGAATGTGTGACAGCGCCAAACACCATAGATCCTGTAGCTGTCACGATTACGCTTTTTCTTATTTAAAAAAAAAAACTGTAATAACAATTAAATAATTTTTCAAATAAAAGTTTTTAACCCGGTTCTCACAGTTGTAGTAAGTAAGTACTCGTGCACTGTAACAGCCCCAAACACCGCTGACCTCCTATAGTCACGTATACGTTTTATTCATGTTTAGGTACAGCACAATATATATAATTAAAATCTTCAATCAAAAAAAGGCGGGTAAGTCGTGGATGTCGCTCTGCTGTACAGTAGGTTACAAGTGGGTTACTGTAATGGATGGAATTAAATTTGAATCCAATGATATTATATCATTGTATACGAAAAACGATTCTGAACGGAGATGATTTGTCAGTCTAGGATATATTATTTTTAAAGAAAAACTTATGGAGAACCTTGTACCAAATTTTAAAAACTTAGTTATAAAAGAAAAAATTTTTACGATTTTTCAACCACTAAATTACTTGCAAATTTTCGCAATTTTGACATATTTCGTATAAATTTGAACTTTAAATGCTTATAAATAAAAATTGTGACAATGTATTCCTTTTATTTTGCAACTGCTATTGTAAAAATATGTTAGGAGCCTTGTATTAAATTTCCAAATCTTAGAATTAAAAAGAAAAACTTTTATGAATTTCTGTCTAAGATAATTTGAACATTGCCGTAATTTTTACGTATTTAGTCAAAATTTGAACTTTAAATGCTTATAAAAAAAAAATCGTGACTATATATTTCTTTTATTTTTCAATTGCTATTGTAAAAATATATTATGAGCCTTGTATTAAATTTTGAAATCTTAGATATAAAAGGAAAATTT
>NC_042495.1:34399326-34409416 GCF_005508785.2 Acyrthosiphon pisum | reverse complement strand
AATTTTCACTTTTGACCCCCCAAAGTACCAACTAAGATTCACTTTCCTTTCAGAAAAAGGTACAACTTTTGAAAATCGAAGCATTTTTACTGCTCCAAAAGTTGTCATCAGACACAAAAAAAAAAAAAAAAAAACACACATCATTGTAAAATCAATACATTCATCACTTCGTTCAGAATCTAAAAGTATTTCCAAGTAAGTGAATTTAATGAATGCAGTAAGTACAGCCAGGTATAGAGTTGTATTTAATACAATAAGCGAAGAGTTAAATTAATATGATTAAACGCATTTTTACCGACAAAAAAATAAAATAATAAGAGTTTCAAATGTTTCTACATTAAATATTTAATACAATATAGTTTAACGATCCACGGAACTGTATACAAAAATGTATTCAGTGGCGTATACATAACTTTTGTATGGGGGGGATCAGTTGCAAACAAATTATTATGGAACAAAAATACCTAAACCTAGGTATGTGCACATTTAAATACCTAATAAATGATAAAACATATATATATATTCAATACATTTTATTTTAAATTCTACAAGTAGTTATAGAACAAAATTTAATTTTCTTTTTTTTTTTAGTCAATTCATCAATTACTTCTTCAGCACTGATAGGAATGTTCCTATGAACTTGTATATATAATATATCAAATACCACATAATACGATTATATGAATATGAAATAAATATATGATTACGGATTAATATTAAGTAAATTATTTTTAATTAATTGTTGAATGTGTTAAAATAAAAATTTACAAAAAATCATTGCCATTTTTTTTCCTTGTAATTTCCTTACATTAAGTCATTAAGTACGCTATTTTATAAAATTTAAAAAATGGCCTATGGGGGGGGATCTGACCCCCACATCCTCCCCTTGTATACGCCCCTGAATGTATTATATTATAAATCAAGCGAAACAATACCCTAAATGTGTTAACCGCCTAGAAAACTCGTAGGTACTGCACTACTGCAATCTTTTCACCCATAAAATATTAAAATTTAAAGTAAAAAACATAAATCGTTAGTTTTGGTAAGTACCTCTGCTCATAAATAAATAAATATAAATAACCCAATATTTTTGGGTAAATAAACATAGATTATTCCGCTGGGAAACTTTCCGCTTGAAAACTAAGTGCATATATGTTTAATATGCGCATATATAAACAAATATTTGATATTTTAGTCATCAGTTTTCTTTGTGTTTTGCCAGCTAAGGTGCGTAGTGGCGTATTTTTGCAGTGCTAGCGCACTATATAATATATTACGCATAACTATTATAGCATATAGTTTAAAATTTTCTATGGGTGCACTTATACTTATATAGACGCGCTGAAAGAATACTATGCTAGTGGCAAACCTATAATATTTTGTGTTAGAGTCACAAATGTAAAAATTGAAAGAAAAATAAAATTTGTATCACCTGGTTCATTTAACCTAATGTGACGACGGTAACACTGTAAAATGCTAAAGCTATATTATAATATTATAAATAGGAAAATTTTTTTAACAAACGATATTCTAATCGTAACTATAAAAGCACGTCTATCAACCGTACTGGTCGATTCGATAGGTTTGGAGAAATGTAAGAAAAAAATAAATATGAAAAACAGGTTTCGTCCGAATTTGTTAAAGTTTTCTCATTCGATATCGTTTCGAAACCTAACTAAACAATTAACAAAGATCATATTATATTTTTATACGTTATACCTATATTATTTCTATACAAATAAACTTATAAACAGCGCTTTTTATGTCCTCAATAACCTCAAAAATACTAATGATCGCACAAAATACGAGTCTCTATGGATCGCTTACAAACATACGGGCATCGCTCGAGGACCCGCACGGCGCACTGTCCTGCTACCGTGGCGCTTACGTCCTTCAATATTATTTTATAAAATACTTCCTCAGCTCATTTGCTTCGTTGGCCTATTATTACGAATATGGAAATGTCTATTATTGTTATTGTTTAATTAGTTGGCACATACAACACTACTAAACTGATTTTTATATAGTTTTCAACACTATATTTAAAGAATCTTAAGTTCTACTGTTATATGCTATATACTATATAGGCATAGGTATATGACCGATCCAACTCTTGTTAACGGAAACCTGAGCGGTGAAATATAAATATGATTATCTGTTTGAAATTTGAATAAATTGAATTGCATCAATTTATTTCTTATGAAAACCTTTTCCTTGACCAGGCTAAGGTAAACTAAATAAACGTAAATTTTAAATTATTTAAAAACCACTGTTTATAGCATTAAAAACATATAGGTGATCAAATAATGTTGAGTACCTACCTAATATGTGTTATATGGGCTCACGTTTACCCCGCGAGTTATCATTAATCTAATCACTTCATCGTTATTCATATTATATGTACATAATATTATATCTGCCTTTATTGTCTTTTATGCATCTTTCTATTTCTCATTTCGGCTTATAAATAAAGATATAAATATATGTTATGTATGTAGGTATTATGTAGGCATATTTAAAGATCAATCGGTTTTTAATAGTGGTATATTCATGAGAGAAGTGGATCTGTGCTCGGCTCCGAATATCTTATATTATTATAATAAAACGTAAGCTATATATTAATACAGAGCTTACTCGACGATAACGCCGACGCCTCCACCTCCACCTCATGACGAGCAAAAATACAAAATCTTATACACTTATATAAGTATAGGGATAATGTAAACAATTATCTATACAACAATTGCATTTATGTACGCGAGTACCTACAAGACATGAGAAAATCGCACATGCTTTTAATTAAGAATGAGAACTCGGGGTGATGTATATTACGAAAGTCGCGGTGGCAGCTGCGTATTCAACCGTCCCTAAAGAGACGTTATACGTATTAAAATAATTACTATATTGTAATAGTATTCGCTGAAAGCCTGTTTCGATGTTAACTTTCACCAACCACCTACCACTGTGCTGCTGTGTTTCCTCCGGGATTGTTCGTTGGATGGCAACTCTTCAACCACCATGAAGATAATTAGCAATCTCCGTAGGTAATCTCGTTATATACTCGTTCTATAACACATAATATATATTAATATTTGGAAAGAAGGATGCGACAAAATAGTTTTTAATGGAATTATTTCAAATATCAATCCATTTCTTACCCGTTTTTGGGGAGGTCGTTAAGATAAACATTATTCCCCATCACGGTTTTTTGATATTTTATTTCAATCACTTCGTTTTTGTCTATAATCTTTATATAATATATATATATATGAGTATATAACCACATAATACATATAATATTATATATTGTATTCTATAGGTAGGTACTTATGTTATATAGACAGTGAAGACATTAAGATTTTATTTTATCGTAGAGGTCAAATATCATATATTTTATGCAAAAATATTTATTAGTGGTAATAAAAAAAACAGCTCACTCAAATTTATTCAATTCAATTAATTTACACAAATACAACTCAACACAGTGCGCTGGTATACTATGAAATGGTCCGATTGACTTCTCGTGCGTGATATATGTATTTATATATATATATATATATATAAACACATACATACATATATCCATACATACATATCTATATAGGCACCAACTACCAACATACGATATAATATCTTGATTGTTAGTCTACACAAGCACGTATTTACAATACTATACGTCACCTATACAGTACCTAATGCAATCGACGTTTTATCATGCATGAAACTTTATCTTTTTATGTGGCTATATGTAGGGTAGTTTCCATGCGTCATTTGGCAAGTAAACGGAAAAAACTTGGTGAAACACCTTATACAGGAATAATATATATTTTTTTTAATAGAAATATTGCAGTGTATATCGATGGTATTGGATATTGTGTTATGTACGTTTCTGCTGCTTGAAGTTTAATAATCTATAACGACTATATTATTATAGTATATAGGTACCCTTATGATATGTATGCTGAAATATTTCAGAAAACAAATCGTATTTCAGTCACGTCGTCGCGTTACTTGTTATACACCCGCGCGCCCGTAGAAACAGCGAATCAACAGATACTTATTACAATATAATATTAATATAATATATTATATTAAATCGGAACGATGCACCGCGAGCACATCAGCAATAGCCTCATCGTGTGTGCATATAATTATACCACTTCTAGTGCAGGTAGGTAAGGCAGGTATGGTTATTGGTTATATTATATTGTGTGTCCCTACTCCCTTGAAAAATTCGAGAAAAAAAATGTATATATAAAAAATAACACGCGAGAAAAGGATGGAAAATGATTTGTTCGCTCTCCGAGTAATTTTCCGTTTATACTCGTATCATATTATACATATACGTAAAATATTTCAAGAGATTTTTGTACATCTGAAACGACACTTCAATTCCATTAGTGCAGTGAACAAAAACACAAGTCGCTGGTATTATTATGAAACTATAGTTTGTACGTGAAGGAGGAGGGGGATATGGTTTTTTCTTACGATTTTTTTTATGAAAAATACGCAATAATTGTATTACATTCCTGCCATTGTAAATGAGTATATTGTATCATTTAATTGAGTTTTTTTCGATAATAATATTAGGTATGTCTTTCATCTTTGCACTAACGCATACGGCATACAAATTTCAAGAAAGTTAACTTTATACACTAATACTAATATATTAATATAGTAAATAACCATAGATTAAACATACTATATGTATATATATTTGATATGTCTATCGGTATATTTAATCTATGATACAACCTATACCGATAAAGCTATACCAGTATGGCAGTATAACACATACAAATGTTTCTACTACGTGAATGATAATATACAATTATCTATTCTTTGGAACTGAAGCCAATAAACCCTTATCAGATTATAAAAAAATCAAAGTTATATAAAGTTAAAAATATATGAATACTACAACATAAATCAATTATCCATTGATGATGTGAGCATGATAATTGATAATAATTCTATTTAAATTTTAGATTTATTTTAGAAATAAATTGAATATCACCAAAAAATCAGAAACTGTAACAAGTGTTTTTCAAGCAATTAACAGCTATTAATATTTTCTTATTGTAATGTTACAATGTACCTAAGTTAATTACGATTACATTACACCATTGAAATGCTTCATTGAACACGTGAGTGAAGTTGGCACCCGACTTTGTCCGAATTATATAATTTACAAATTTGTACAACAATAATATTACCGGTGTAATTTTTGAGCTAAAATTCAAACACACAAATGCCAGCGTACGTATCTAAAAAAACACATGTTTTGTTATTAAGGTTCGTCGTCCGTGCGCTAGTGTTTTTCGTATATTAATACATCGCCCTATACATACAATAAGACGACCAGCGTACAAATGTGTATTTATTATTTATTATTATCATACACACAAAAACCCGCTATTACCTCCGTCATCAGTACTATGATATTCCGGTTAACAATGTTGGTGACCCTAGCGCGGCGCTAGTAACTGCAAGTACGTGTAATGTGTACCTATAACGTTACAACGAGTTTCATCATTGGGTAAGATATAGACAAAAACTTGCCCTACTTATGAAAAAATACATAAAAAATAGTTAATTTCGCCATGGTAGATTTGTTAGACATACTATTATATAAAGAATAAAGATTACATTTTAAACAATATTTTACATTGTGTTAATAAATAATAAAATTAAAATGTAGGTACCTACGCTGTACAGTGTTCATATTAATTTAATTATTTGTACATTTTACATGCAATATTTACTATAAAGTATAAACGACAGGTGAAAACAAAAGTAGGTATAGGTAGATATACATATTATATTAATATTATTAAATAATAAATTGTGTGTGTAAGTAACCCGTTTGCTCTACACCATAGGCGCAAATTGAGGGGTCTTGGGGGGAGGGGTTTAGCCCCCCCCAAACTTAGCCGTAGCCCCTCTAAAAACATAGGACATACAATTTTAAAATGCTATATTACAATGGCCTGCTTCCCTTTAATATATTCAGCCCCCCCCCCCCCAAGTCAAAAGTTGAAATTGCGCCTATGCTCTACACAAATAAACGCGATTTAGGTGACTCATCAGCACCTAAATTATATAATAAAATATAATTACAGTTGTTATTTTATTATTATTTAGATTTTAGAGGCACCTATGCAATACTTCACCTCTCAATCTTATTTTTTCTTGTCTTTGAATTAGATTTATGTATTACAATTTATTTCAGATTATTTCAGATTAGTATTCGTTAACAATATTAATTTTAAAACTATTGAAAAAATGTGTATACAATTAAATAAATGTTAGGTATTAATTTAAAAATAAAAAATAACTCCCAGGAAGAATGTTTCTTATGATAGGTACTGGCAACTAAATTGGATTCTATTATTATTCAGCAATATACTAATACCTATATCAAAAATAGGTTAATCAATATAGTATATTAAATTATATATAATTGAACTGTTATATATATATCTATTTAAGTTGACTTGAATCGACATACAGATTTCAATCAATATTATACTGTAAGCGTTTCGGTAAATATTGAGATTCGTAAAGGAAAAAATAATATGGGTACCTATAATACGTCTTGAAGTTTTTATATTACAAAAATCCATAAAATTCTAAAAATATTTTAATAAGCTCTTCTAACTATTTATAAACTCTACGTGAATTTCAATTAGGTAATAGTGTAATATTATTATTGATTTTTCTCTGATGAATATTATATTAATTAAACTATTAAATGGTTAAATCACAACAAAAAATTCCTCAGTGGCATTATCGTTTGGATATTTTTCAATTTAAATAAAGGAACATATTATATAACTGAAAATGTGTATAATAAATAATTATATTAAAAATTTTAATATAAAAATGTACCTAATACCAAAAAAGAGTTATAGGTACCTAAATAATAACTATATTAAATGTTTATTTGGATTGTATATACATTTTATTTTAAATTAATAGTCGAATTTAATTTTTGTAAAATTATTTTAAAACTACATTTTTATATCTATTTTGCATTGTGTTGTATCATGTTATATTATTATAAAGTTTCTTGAGTTCAGTCGTTAAAAATAAAAATAAACGACTTTTAAGACTTTTTTGTACATTCATCACAAAGGCTGAATTTGTAGTCGAATTTGTATGGTTTTCATCTTCTGTTATTTTTTTCTTTGTGCAATTAAGACGATAAAAACTTTTTTTATAAGATATGCGCGTTTGAAATTTAAATTCTATCGATTTTGTTTTCCTTGAACACTGTAGAAAAAAGATTCTCATTTTTAAAAATGATTTATCATCATTAAATTACAATGTATGTTCAATCGCATAAGGTAGGTACTCCTAATATTTAAATAATTTGATTTCCCTTTACCGTTAATTTAAAAATTAAAATGAACTTAAATATCTAAACTGTACACAGTTTTTTTATCAAAACTTTTTTTATTTATTCAGATAATCTTATGTTTTATAATATATAATATATAAAATTATAATATATCATAGTAATATTATACTGTTTACGTCTGTACCGGGAACGGTTCGTATTTTGAATCAATGTCATAATCCACTTCGTCCCCATATATCCCATAACCATATGACCAAATTATAATCAGTGGCGGATCCAGTGGGGGGGCCTAGCCCCCCCCAGACCGATCTCTTCAACAGTCTCTTTTTACTTACACAAATCACAAATATTTTAAATTGTGTAACACATTATAATTAATTACACATTATCTATTTTGGAAACCATTGGGAATGTTCGTTGATGAATAAAAACAGATAAAATTGCTATTTTTAGTACCTATTTCGTTGGTTTTTCTTATTTTTATATTCTATGTAAAGCGTATCAGTTATCAGTTGCGTTCGAGATTAGACGAAAAACACGATATTATTTTTATGACGACCGTGTCACTGTTGCACGCAATGTGTTATGAACTATTTAGTTTTCGATTTTTCGTACAAAGTTATAACCATATTGTGATTTTAATTGATTCGCTTTTTAAATATAGATTTTATCAACAGAGTAAGACAAAAATTAAATTCATATGCCTTCAGACCTGAAAATGTAAGTATTTAAATTTGATTAGTATTTAATATCTATATATTTTTTTTTTTTTTTTTAGTGTTAAGGCTTCAACTGCCAGGGTTATTAGCCTGTGGTACTGTAGGGGAGGGAACTGTAGTTTGATTACACGTGTGTGTTGGTTTTTGGCAGAATTTTCAATTCGGGCACCCGTAGGTATCTGCCATGCCCGGGGGTTGGGAGATGGCGGCATTTGTTCTCCGGACACTGTGACTTGCCCGAAGAAAAATGCCGCCCGGTGGCCGGGGATCGAACCAACGACGGCTGCGCTGCAACCGACGCCTTAGACCACTCGGCCACCTCGTCCCCCTAATATCTATATAGTTATAATATTATGACTATTATGTACATTGTACCTAGTACCTATTAGTATTTAGTATAATATACAATATTATATTCTTTTTTACACTGTATAGTATATACAAGTATTTATGTTAAAGAATATTTAGTATAAATAGTTGTAATATTAAAAGTAGATAAATAATTATTCAAAATATAATTCATAATGTCATTTTCACTTTTATTTCCTTATTTATAAGTATTTTATATTTTAAATACCTCATAATACAATGACCAATGTAATTGATGACCGAGAAACTAGGGAAACTGCATTAACAACCACAACAACAATTGAAGACAATGTATGTATCTACATTCTATATATTATATTTATATAATTATTCCACATTGACATTATTGAATATGAATTATTGTCATAGTATTTAAAATAATGTGTAATATCTCAATTTTTCTACAGTTATAACGATTTAATGTTGAATTTTATTTAAATTAAGATGCATAACATAATTTTCACTTTTATTTCCTATTTATTATAATACAAATTACAAAATTATGTTTTCACCTATGATAACCAATATTATTTTCAACTCTCACATCTCCCCTCTTGTTCTTCGCATCAAATCTCTTGTTTTCGACCTCAATCAATCTAACTACACGATTCACTTCCTTTGGGTTCCCAGTCACACTGGTATTCGAGGTAACGAGATTGCTGATAATTTGGCTAAATCCTCCTCCCGTCTTATTTGTCCCTCCCTTACTCATCTACCACATTCTGACTTTATTCCATTTTTAAAACAATACCAATCTAACCTATGGTCTTCCCATTGGAATAACTTACCTCCAGAGTTCGCTTCGAGATACAGACATACAACGCCTAATATTAAAAAAAAAACCTGGTTTAATAACTTAAATTTACAAAGGTCTCATATAGTCCAGTATAATCGTTTACGGATAGGACATTCATTATTACCTAGTCACTCATTTAAACTTGGTCTAAAGCTAAACGACTCGCCACTTTGTACACTTTGCACATTTCCCCCTAATGAATATATATGTGACCTTCCTCATATTTTATTTAACTGCCCTGCCCTCCGACTTAAAAGACTAATTCTTTTCAACACTCTTATATCTCTTAATATTCCCATCAACCTTTATTCCATCCTAAACTCCAATACAGAAACAGCTATCAAAACAATAATTGCCTTTATACAGGAGGCTGGCTTTATTATATAGTATATATATGTACTTAATTGTCTGTTAATCTTAATTTTATATTGTTCTATTCTTTTTATGTAATTGTCAAACTATCATAGTATGTACTAGCGGCTTTTATAATAAAAAAAAAAAAACCAATATTATTTATTTAACTGTTACAGAATTTGACATAAAATCAGACTATATCTGTTGCGGAGAAGAATTATATGGGGTGTATGGATGTTGGAAATTTTTATAATTAATAATTTAATTTTAGGAGAGTATGACTTATGGTTTAACATGTGGCAAAATCAATCCAGCAATATTGAAATAAAAGTACCAAGCACTGCTATATCCTCACTGATGGTTTGTTCTAAAGATATATTCCCTATAATTTCTTCATTATTAAGAATATTATCGACATTGCCTGTTACCACTGCTACTGCTGAAATAAATTTTTCGACTTTAAAGCGAGTGAAAACATGGCTTCGTACT
>NC_042495.1:34387275-34399276 GCF_005508785.2 Acyrthosiphon pisum | reverse complement strand
CACGATATTATTTTTATGACGACCGTGTCACTGTTGCACGCAATGTGTTATGAACTATTTAGTTTTCGATTTTTCGTACAAAGTTATAACCATATTGTGATTTTAATTGATTCGCTTTTTAAATATGGATTTTATCAACAGAGTAAGACAAAAATTAAATTCATATGCCTTCAGACCTGAAAATGTAAGTATTTAAATTTGATTAGTATCTAATATCTATATATTTTTTTTTTTTTTTTTTAGTGTTAAGGCTTCAACTGCCAGGGTTATTAGCCTGTGGTACTGTAGGGGAGGGAACTGTAGTTTGATTACACGTGTGTGTTGGTTTTTGGCAGAATTTTCAATTCGGGCACCCGTAGGTATCTGCCATGCCCGGGGGTTGGGAGATGGCGGCATTTGTTCTCCGGACACTGTGACTTGCCCGAAGAAAAATGCCGCCCGGTGGCCGGGGATCGAACCAACGACGGCTGCGCTGCAACCGACGCCTTAGACCACTCGGCCACCTCGTTAGGCCACCTCTTTATTTAACTGCCCTGCCCTCCGACTTAAAAGACTAATTCTTTTCAACACTCTTATGTCTCTTAATATTCCCATCAACCTTTATTCCATCCTAAACTCCAATACAGAAACAGCTATCAAAACAATAATTGCCTTTATACAGGAGGCTGGCTTTATTATATAGTATATATATGTACTTAATTGTCTGTTAATCTTAATTTTATATTGTTATATTCTTTTTATGTAATTGTCAAGCTATCATAGTATGTACTAGCGGCTTTTATAATAATAAAAAAAAAAAAAAAACCAATATTATTTATTTAACTGTTACAGAATTTGACATCAAATCAGACTATATCTGTTGCGGAGAAGAATTATATGGGGTGTATGGATGTTGGAAATTTTTATAATTAATAATTTAATTTTAGGAGAGTATGACTTATGGTTTAACATGTGGCAAAATCAATCCAGCAATATTGAAATAAAAGTACCAAGCACTGCTATATCCTCACTGATGGTTTGTTCTAAAGATATATTCCCTATAATTTCTTCATTATTAAGAATATTATCGACATTGCCTGTTACCACTGCTACTGCTGAAATAAATTTTTCGACTTTAAAGCGAGTGAAAACATGGCTTCGTACTACCATGAGCCAGGAAAGGTTAAATGACTTATGTCTTCTTAATGTACATAGAGATTTTAATATGTATGATAAAAATGAAATCATTATGAATAATTTTGCTTCTAAAAATAAATGTAGATTAGATTTTGTGTTATAGAAGTTATTTAAAATTTTTTTATTTTCATTTATTATTATAAAAATGCTTAAGTATTTTAAAATAAAATAATACAAAATATTATAGTATAATTATTATAGGTACCTAATTAACATAAATGAATCCTAATCCAACCATATTACTATTTATAACATTCCCTTAATAAACAATTTTATATCGATTATTTTTCATATTTTTAGGAAAATTTGAACTAGAGCATTATAAGGTATAGCCACTATGTACCAAAAATTACCTTACCTATAAATATTTTTTTTTAGAGCGTGCATGTAAAATATTATAATATATGTCACAAGTTATAACTAAAAAAAAAAAGGCAATTTTTGGTAATATTTTAATTTTTTGCGAACTCTCAAAATCTTTTGGTGTGCCACCTTGGGACCCCGAGGACCTCGAATACTATATGGCTTTGAAGTAATTTTTTAAGAGCCCCCCCCCCAAATTCAACAAGGATCCGCCACTGATTATAATATAATTAACGAAGTATCTAAAATCGGTTAGATCAGTATTTTACATCGGTTAATTTATAAAATTAGTATATTATGCACTATTTCATAGTTAGTTGCTGTGTCCAATCAAGTATGATTAAAACATCGTATTATTAAAGATATTCTATTAAATTATATAAAGACGATTTCGGATTTAATATTGAAATGCAATATTATGTAATATATATTGTATTCATAATATTATAATAGTTGAACAGCATATTGTTTAAACACAATATTGTTAGACGACTTGGTTTAAATGGCAAATACTTTAATAAACCAAACATAATTTCCAATTTCAGATAAGCGTCTCTATTTACCGTCGTAAATATATTCAACTGTAGGAAATCAACAAAATGTCAGTAATCAAGTGTTTGCTACCACAATACAAATCTATTAGTCTGCAAACGCCAAACATTAATATATCTCAGCCATATTCACTCTAGCTAAAATCACTGGATATTAATGCAATTATTCTTGACATTTACATTGCTTGGAATTAGTTTGGTTCACTCAAATCTCTAGAATTTCGAACACCTTTCAACCACAGTAATACATAATATTATTATAATATTCTCTCCATTCAGCATTTTCAAAAAAAAAAAAAATATTGATATCCGTTTTTCCTTTTTCACATCATTGATTAGGTGTACCATATAAATTAATTTTGTAATATGTAATGATTTTAATTTACCTACCTCAAAAATAATAATCACAAAATGTATAGACATTTTGTTTCGATTTTTTCCGCAAAATATATTAGAATATGTGTGGAGCTATAAAGCATAATTTATAAATTAGCATTGTCGGGGAATGAGCAAAATTAAGCACAAATTTGCACTCGTTATCTGAAAAATAGAAAGTAGAAATTAAACTAATTTTATACAACTGTTTGAGTTGTTAAACTGTATAAACTGTATGCACCAAGGTCCGAGGATAATACAGTGAATGGTCCATGATTTATTTTTTCATATGTAGTTGAACCAAGTTTGAAAAAAAGTTAATTATCGTTAAATAAGTTAGTAAGAATTTATTCTTACCTACTTGTTAGTAAGAATAAATATGCTTACTAACAAGTCCATAATAATAAAAATGTTGTATTAGTGTTAGTGAAAAAAAAAAAACAAATTGTAGACGAATTATTGTAACTATAATGCCTCCAAAAAAAAAGGCACAAGCGTATGATAATATAATTTTAAGTACACAAGGCAAGGGTTAGATAACTACTTGATGAAAAATAAGCATACAAAAACACTAAAGCGCAACTGGTTATAACCACCAAGATGGTTAGACACTGTTAGGGATTACCCGGGGGTCTTCGTTAGGGATTACCGTACGGCTGGATGGTGGGCAAGCTCATTAAATATATCCGAAATAAACACCCCTGCATAACAGGCTGCAGGAAATTATAAACTGCTTATTTCCCGAGCACCTTACGAAGGACGAGTACTAATGGTTTGGTGACACGAAGGAATACATAACTCAAGAAGAAGAAAAAATCACCAGGTCCTGGTGGAGAACCGGCGGAGATTATCAAGCCAGTATTGCAAAAACACTAGAAAATGATCACAGATAATATTTCATATGTGAATAACAAATGCGTCGATCAACATATATATGTGCATATCAAAAGTATGCATCAAAATGAAAAACTTCTAAACTGGTGCTAATAAAAAAAGATGGAACACTAGTACACCACTTAAAAATGATTCATAAAAATATCCCTTTATATGATAAATACCAGTGATATTGAATTGAGTCCAACTTATTAACTTCATATCTTTGAATACAAGAAAATTACTGAAGCGGGTATATTAGGCCTGTCCAACCACACAGTAATTAACAATTATCCATTCTACTCTCAATGCCCATATCATATTATATTCTATAACAACGCGTGAAAATTATTCAATTATATTTATAAGTCCCAAAATTTAACGATATTAAACTAAAAAATATTTCTTTAATTTTATTTAAGTAGTATATCATATTCTTAAAAATATTATGCAAATTAAATTTACTTAAATTAACATACTTACTAGTTGTTACTACATATGTTTTATATAGTTATTATTGTATGTATTATAAAAAAATATTTTTAATTGCAAATTATAAAATAGCCTGTAAGTATTCTACGTTAATTATTTAAACTAATTGTAAATTATAATTATGTTATAAAAAGATACAGCAAAATATATTTTAGTGTTTTTTTTTATTTCTAGGAAATTAGTAGACAAAATTATTAAATTGATTGATTTTAAATACAATTTTTTTTTCTGCACGTGATTGTTTGATTTTTAAAACCGAGAACCTAAGTCATAAACTCATAACATTACTAAATGTATTACGAAGAATGAATTTGCAAGAATATCGTTTGATTTTTACTGACTAATAATGAGCAAACAATAAAGTAACGAATAACCTAAATCATTAGTTAATGCCCTGCAGCCTTGATGTAAGATAAAATGTATTTTATGGGTACACGGAAACATTTATTGCTAAGTGAACTTGCTCGTTTTTGATTAAACTGTTACATTCGAATAAAAAATTATTCTTTCAATAAAATTATATCTTGGTAAATCATTATGTTTTAGTGCAATTTAACCTACTCGTAAATTTTATAATGTTATAAATTTATAATGTTCGTATAATTTTAAGAATATTTAGCTATTTAGAAGTACAAAAAAATTATATTGATTTTTTTTTAAGGTTATATGTTAAACATTATTCTACAGGTAACCCAAATTAGATTATAATATTGTTTACTATACAATTATCCTAATGTGAGATTTGAGAGAATGTATATTTTTATACAAATTCGTGGATTACTGATCATTTCCTAAAAATCTAAATTAATTTTTTCTGATTCAAATATACCTATTTCATTTTAGTCAGAACTAGATTACAAATCAAAGTTTTTTATAATTCTGAAGTAAGTAGATTCAATAGATTCCTAATAACCTTAAAGTTTAAATTGATATTTTGATGAATTGTTATCAATTATCATATTATTATGATCACAGTCAACATTTTAATCAATCTACGCGTAAATAATAGCGCCCACAGGACTAAAATACGAAATCCCCTGCCTTACATTTGTAGTGAAATAGTTAATACTATAATGACTGATAGGTATAAGTAGATTAAAATAATAATAATAATAGTTATAACATTATATATTTCTAAAAAACACCTTAAATTATACAAATTGACATTATAATATGATCATTATACATTTTTAAAATGCAATTTTCCATATTATCTTTTGATGTAATAATTGCGATAACATTTAGACAAAAATGTAGAATTCTATTTTATAGTTACTTTTTTATAAAATACCCAACAATAATATTCTGGTAACAATGATACAAATTGTATAAGTATATTATATTTATATTAAAACTAAAAAGCTTAATTTAAATGTTTATCACATATTATGGTAAAAATTTAATCATATCAAATTATTCTTAATTTTTGGTATACAGTTTAATGGTTGACTAGTTTGAGAGAGTTTATATACCAAATTAATTTTTTTGATACAATCATATATAATTTGAAACATTTAAAAATTGTATATGATATGATAATAAAACAATAAAATATACACTTTTCTATTTATAAGAATAATATTAAGTTGACAAAAAAATTGTACTTTTAACGTTATATAGTAACATCAGATATATTCGAATTTTTTCGATCAATAAACGTTTCACTATTCCTTGGCGTTCTCATTATTTTTCCACTAGTAATCAGTCGCCCAAATCCTTCTTGATGAGCGAATGCATACCCTGACCTAATCGAACGTCGTTTGTGCCTCACTGACATCGATCTCGTTCCAGTTCCCGATACTTGCCTCCTAAAATAATATCACATTTATCAATATTCTCATGCCTGATAAAATATCTGTTCTATAATATTTGGTAAAAGTTTGGTTTACGGTTGCCTCAGTTGCTTCAATCGGAGTTTATCCGTAAGAACAGGCCTCGTTTCCAGAAAATACAGACGCCAAGCAACCACAGGGCTCACAATTACAACCACAACGAGTAATGTTACCAACCAAAATGTTGGTTGTTGCATTGCCTAATATAGCAAATATAAATAATTAAACACTTATACTCGATACATTATCATATAATATTTGAAATATCTAATAACGAACTACAAAGAAAATTCAGTTATTACTATACACTTACCATTGCCAAAGATCCTACGTAGATTCCTCCGATGAGATAGTTATAAATCCATTCAGCAATGAAGAATAGTGCCAAAGATCCCCAGATAACGATATGGTTAATCACAGTCCAGTATGATGTATCAAAAGCTACCTACATAATAGTATACTAATTATCGTATGTAATTATACAACACCGACCGTTTTTATTCAAATATTGTCAAAACGATTTACCTGTACGGTCATGACAGTGACCAGAATCATCGCAACGACTTCTGCCATGTACATGTGATCTAGAACGTTCAATCCATTCGAGGTCATACCATAAAAATAGGCACCTGAGAAAAAAATATTTTGTTAAAATTAAATCACTACCTATGAATCGAGAATAAATCGATTCATAGATCTATCATAAGAACATCAAAGACTATCATAAGAAAATAATGTAAATACCATAAGGTACAAAAAATATCACTAGCGAAGCGTACGTTCCAAGAGCCGCACACTTAAAAAATTCTTTAGTGTTGAAAAACATATTTTGGATTCCTGGCGTGTAAAGTTTTGGGTACATGATACTTTTTGAATCATTGACGTCCTGGTCCAGAGCCCCGATTGCCAGTACTGGCAGTGCGGTGTAAAACATATTATAAACGGATATGTAAAAAGGATCGAAAATCGTCTGCAAGAAAAACATAAAATAATAAGCAAACGTACTTACGACGAATACCGTTTATTTTTTTTTCGATAAAAAATACCTGAGCACTGAAACCGCAAAAGAATCCGAACCAAATATGACAAAGAGTAAATGCCAAGTTTTTGTAGAAGAAATAACGCAAGAATTTGCACATTCTATAGTACGACCACCTGCCGTGGACCAGTAGCAATCTTTCCAAGAATCGAAACTGGCCTAGAGAATAGTCAGATGCCAGTGTCGCCTGATTTCCCTCCTGGCCAGTAATTCCAACACCTATGTGAGCTTCTTTTATCATTGAAACGTCGTTAGCACCATCGCCTATTGCCAACGTCACAGCTTTCTTGTATTTTTTAATGAGCTGCACCACCATTGCTTTTTGAAGAGGTGTTACTCGACAGCAAATTACCGCTTTACCTATGAAATACGTGTTTCATATTATTAAATTTTCGGTCATCGCCTGGTGGTAATGTAAATATTATGTGCCCTTTATAGGTACTCACATTTTGTGCACAATTCCACAAATTTATACTCGAGCTCGGTGTGCAATGCGTGAACCAATGAATGGCCGTTGATGACTAAAGCGTACACACGTTCTTCATTATCTTGCATTTCAACGTCATCGGGTTCGCTATAATGGATATTGTTTTAAAATCACAAGAAATTAATCTGTTCCACGAATAATATTACTACATATCATAATTCTACAAACCTAAATCGTACGACACTCGTAGCCATACTATTTCTTTCCGATCGGTGTTGTTCCGAAACGCCCAAAAGCGAATTGTTACACTGGTCGAGCTGATATTCTACTTGATCCTGAGTGTTGCCGTCAACTATCCATAGTTCCATTTCGTCGTTTAGTAGTTGACAAGAGTACCCAATATTTATGGCGGTTTCTGAAACAAAATATGACATATAATTTTTAAACGAATAATTTCAAATAACATTTGAATTTATATTCATTTGTGTTTCATACATGTTTTTAATAATATATTATGCGTTAATTTAAATAACTTTTTATAATTATAACAATATTTGATAAAATGTAGTTAGGTACGCCTAATTTGATTTATTACTTATAATTTATTATAATATAACATACTTTAACTCTCTACTTCAAACTCATGCTTGACTTACGATATGTAGATAGACCGATAAAGTGAACCATTGACCATAATTAAAATTATTTTATTTTGCACATTTTTTTAATCATGTGTTGCCGTGTTGGTGTACGTACCTTGTTTGTCTCCGGTGAGCATCCAAATATACATTCCCGCCATGAGCAAGTTAGATATAGTCTTAGGGACGGCATCCTGTAACTTGTCTTCGATAGCAGTGATACCTACAGTTGACGATAAACCAGTTAGATACGTTTCAAAACGATGCTCGGCCGACGCATAAGTCTTAGATTTTTTGTTGTTTTTTACCGATTAATCTCAGATGGGTTTCTATTTCGTCGTAGACGTTATCGAGCTTCTCCTCCCTGTCGGTCCGGGCCGCGGCAGCATCCATGTATTTGTGTTTCCACGAATCGAAAAACTCATCGTCAATATCCCTGACCGCACAGCAAAGCGTACGTAATCCGTCACCTGCAAAGTCCTACCAACACGCTGTCGTTGCCGTGACGACGTTTGCAAAAGCCATCGTATTACAATCGTACTACTCACATTCAAATGTTGCAAGGCCGTAGCTTTGTATTCGTCGTTTCCTGGTTCCAGACGGTTGAATATCACACTATCCGCCCCTTTGCAGTAAAGACGTATTTTACTATTTTCCCTGAATACCACGGACATGCGGCGCCTGGTGTTGTTGAAATCCAAAATACATAGGAGTTCATACACTTTGATTTCGCCCATGATCTCGATCGTCACGCTGTTCGGAGTTCGCTCTATGAAGACGACACCGAAGTTTCTAGCCGCCGAAACAAGTGCTGACTCGTCGGGCGACTGAGCTTGGTATTTTAAAATTCCTATATAACCATTAAACAGTCAAAGATAAACTTAGGTAAGACATTTGTGTTATGGAAAACGTTTGACCGGTTTCCTTAGTCAACATAAAATTAATCATTACCTATAAACGTTTAAAGTAAAAAAATCAGATGTTTGCTGGTAAAAATATCGATTATACAATTATTATTGGATTTTTTGAATAATACCTATTTAGGTTTAATAATATGCATAGTAGAGATGACTATCAATAAATTGTTTCAATTGTTTATGGCTTTATGCATTACTTAAAAAATATACTTATTTATTATAGGTTTACCTATGACTTTACTATACATGCAAGTATTATATTTATAATAATATTCTTAATGTTTACACGTGTAATTATGATTTAGTAATAATTATGTATTTGCTTTTTTTATATTCGCCATTTTGTTCTAGATTCAAAAAAACTCACCGTTTTTCCAGCTAGGCATGACCGTATGACATAAAGCCAATATTTCAAAAAATGTAACCACTGTGTTTTCCGTTTCGTTATTGAATTGCCGTGCGGCGTCTACTAGACTCTGATCATACCACAGGAAGTCGGATTCGTACTGAGGATTCCACGAAAAATCTACCGGAGGTGGTCCAACCTGTTTGAAAAATCAGCTCGCTTAATAAAAATGAACCCTTCAATGTGTTACCACGCTCTAAGTAGTGACATCAATACCAAGTGCAACGTAGAATTTATAGTTACTCTTCTGACACCTTGATCTACTTTATTGTAGTGCGTATTGTTGTAACTCCTGATGACTGCGGAAGGCGTCTGTTTGTCCATGTACGTCTAACGGACGAACACAAATAATATACAAACACAGAAAGCTCGGACAGTAACAGTAGACGATACTTAATGTGAACAGTTATTGTCAGAATTAACAACAAATATTATACCTTAATAACGTCGTCAGATTTTCCATAGTGGATTTCGTTCTGATCACCGTAAACAATACCATTTATTGAACACTTGTTAAACGTCATGATGTTCTAAAAAAAAGTTTAAAAATATGAGACACAAAATTATTGAAGGTTTTATGATTATATTATTATTATATTTTAAAATCTGGCTTTCAATCTGACCAAACACTAACGAAGAATTTTGACAACAAACGATGATTCATATTATTAAAATATTAATAAAATCATAACAAATTTTTTTAACGTCCTCATCATACAAAAAAAAATATATTATTTTAAAAAAAAATTGAATAAATTAGTAAAACATAGGAACTATTGTCATAAAATAGTAATTTAATACTCGCACCCGTATAGGTTGGGAGACATCTGTTACCTCACTGTTAAAATAAAAATAAAGTTAATATAAAACGCCGTCGGTTTTGTATATTGATTAATATGAAACCAACAAAACCCTGACTGTAAAACAAGGGCCAAGTCTCAGACCTAAAATAGTTCTTCTAAAAAAGTTTACCTATCAAAGTAGTAACATTGCGGCCAAGTATGATCTTTCTTTAATCATTAACCTTAATACACAAATATATTCATCTGCAAAAAATGTCTTTTAATTGTATTGCTTATTACTTGGCTATAGTTTCTTCTGATTTTGTCTCTTTGGCGTTGACAACCAACTGAAATAGATTTCAATCAGTGACAATCACCCACTGGTTATTTTTCTTTTAAATTGGCCAAGTGATAATTAATAAAATAAAGATATTTATTGCACGAATGTATTTGTATATTAAGGTAAGTAATAAGATTTCAAAAACTATCTCGAGAGGATGGAGATATCAGAGTTAGAAAAACCGGCTTAAGCCGTTCGTGTAAGATACACTGATATTTCCGGAGTGGCTGGAAAACTACCATGCGATCAGATCTAATATAACCATCTATAATTATATCTATGATATAATTTATATCACGTTTTGAACAAACTTCACCTTGGTCATTGTGCCAGTCTTGTCTGAAAATATATACTGAATCTGTCCGAGTTCTTCGTTGAGTGACGTAGTTCTAGCTTTAGCTGCGGTACCAGACTGTTTATCATACATTTTTTCGTCCCAGTTTATAAAAAAGCTCTGCACGAAACGCACTACTTCAACGCTGTAAAATAAAACACAGCGTATTTCAACCGTGAAAACCCGTTTCTACGAAACTTATTGAAAGTAAATAGAAATGTTTATAATCAATTATACACACCTTACATATAAAGAAATTGGCACTAATGTGTTGAGAACGATGGCGTACGAAAAAAACACCAAAGTCCCTATGGTAATAGATCCGGCTATCTTGTCGGACGGTACCAGTGAATCCCAGGGTAAATACGTCTGGAAATACCAACCGGTTTTGAATTCCCAGTAGACAGACCCGATCATACAAGACAGGCAGAGTAAAAAAAGGAACAATACGATCTGCGGGAAAACGACGAAAATGAACAATATTTAATTATATAACGGAACAATAAACAAAGTATATAATATTATATAATATTATATTATATTACGTGCTATGTTCAGTGTATACTATTTTTTACCCCAATGATGAGAAAGTTGAGCAGCCGATCAATATTAGTCCGCTTGAATTTTGACTTTCCTGAATTTTGCATGAGTTTCGTTTCCCTCCCGGCAAAAATCACCATCCCATAACACCATTCCGTGTTTCTTAGAACACATCCTCTTAGAATAATATGATCATTATTTAAAATCAATCTGAAACACAAAAATATGACAATGACATTATCATCTTTGCATAGAATATCGACAGGAATATTATGTAAAAAATATTATACTCAGTGAGTTTTAAATACGTGTATGGCTATAGTCAAAAAATCGTAATCTTTAATAAAAATAAATGCACAACTTTCGTGAAAATTTACCATTTATAAAATTCTACTAAGTTGCATGTTACCATTGCATTCCCAAATTGTATTGTACATAGACACTCACTCTTTTTTATTCCACTGTAAAACGCCGTGAAATTTATTGAGCAAATTGTTTGGGGTTTCGCACCGAATGAAGCCGTCAAAGTCCGTCACTTCGTGTGCAAGATCCGCCACTTCGGCCAAACACTGCCGACACTTGAGGTTGGTTTCACTGGATAATAGAAAAAACATGAATACAAAATATTATGATGATCACGTTTTTTTTCACGTGGTTAATAATAATTAATAAGTAACTCTGTTGTCCATGTGGATTTAAGACCATCATTATATAGGTTAAATTCAGTGCTCGAATTGAGGGGGTGCGCAGGGGGACGGAGCTCCTCTACTATTTTTATTTTTTTTTTGCGTACCCCAACTATTTTTTTTTTACTTGGACGGGGGAACGGCCAAACTAATACCCAAAATAATGTTTATTAAAATTTGGAGTGGATTTAAAGTGTTTTGTCAACGATAAACCTAATGAATACCTAGTA
>NC_042495.1:34373631-34387110 GCF_005508785.2 Acyrthosiphon pisum | reverse complement strand
CAAGTAAGCTCAATTTTATTGATTTTTAGTAGACATTTTAGCTATCATTATATTTACTGTAAAATATGGTTTTTAAATTCATTCATAACTTATTTAAATCCATAATTTATAATACTATAATAAACTTATTTTTTTAAACCAAAAAAGACTTGTCACGACTCATTTTTATAGATTACGCGACCCATGATTTGGTAGCGACACCGGTTGAATTCCTAATACCTTGCATAATTTTTTTATTATTGTTTATTTGTATTTATGCCTAGTTTAGTAGTTCGCAGATATTATGTACCTACAATAAACTATTGTATTATAATATATCTGCAAAAAAAAAATAAGTTATAAATTATGAATTCGAATAAGTTATGAATAAATTGAACAATATGCACACTTATGCACGGGATATTATGCAAAGCTAAAGTTTTTTTTCTTTCATGGCTTAAAAAGGTGACACGAGTCGTGAAAATATTGTTACAAAAACAGTGGATCGCGAGTCAAAAAGGTTGGACACTACTAGTCAAAACCATAATTAGGATGAAAAATATTTCTATATTAAAAATTGTAGAATACATTAGGTTTATCTTTGACAATAACTTAGATCCATTCTTAATTTTAATAAAAATTGATTTAGGCACCTGTTTGTAAATATCTGTGAACTAGTGTTCACAATTGACATAGGTATGCGTCTATAGCACAAACAATTATTAAGATATTATCACTGATAATTATAAATCTTTTATTTCATACCGAGATATGTAGGTAGATATTATCTCTATCAATAAAAATTTCGAAAAATAAAATATGAATATAAAATATAAATCCATATTCACTTACATGTTAGTATGTTACATAGGCACATATAGGTAGTAATATTTTATATTTGGAAATTTGGAGTAGAAAATTGTGTAACTAAGTGAAATGTTGTATTGACAAATTAGGAATTTGTTAAGGGGGGTGTTGGGGGCGAAGTCCCCCACGAATCTGCGTTGAATAATTTTGCACTTGGAACGTAGTTTATAAATTGTTGGATTGAGCTCCTCTACTTAATAATTCCCAATTCGAGCACTGGTTAAATTGTAAGGTTATAAAAATTATAGCGGTTCGTGTTTGACTTCTGTCTGAGCAACATGCCAACGTGTGCCATATTTTATCGCACCCGCATTTATAGCTTCCCATTGTGAATAGTACGAGTCTTACACGGGGTGGCCATACGTATACGTATGTGAAGCATTTAGATGGAGAACGTTTAAAGTGACCAATTGAAAAGCATCAAACTATTGTATGCCTTACTCAACCTAATCACTGATAAGACACAGTTATCATATTTTAAATTGTTTTTATTGTTGTTATATTTTGATAACTACTAATTTATAATATGAAAACTTAAAGTAGTGCCAACCAAATGTCAAAATAATTTTATTTTTCTCAAAATGGTAACTTTAAATGTATTCCATTTGCTTGCTTCAATTCACTACACATAACAGTATACGGTATGGCCCCTCTATATTATATTCTTTACTCTGTGCAATATTATGATATTTTCTATAATTATATAATATTTGACGCACTAAGCACTAACACCGAATCCAATGAGCCAAACGCCCGAAGCGGTTAATGCGAACCTACATAATTCACATTCGAATAACCACAACAACAACATGATTCCAACCAACCCCAAAATGTCTGTCAACCAAAGACTCTTAGAATCGAATAAAACTACTAATAAATCAATCCCTAACATGCAAAATAATATATCAAACAGCCAGAACTCATTAATTCTACAAACAACAATAATTGTAATAACCCAGCAACTAACTCCAAAAGCTTCGCAGAAACTACAGCTATCATTAATTTTCCCAATATGAACCAGGCTATTAACATACTTCCATTATCGAAGACATTAAGCAAATCGATTACGTTATCGCTATCAACAAACTAATTGGACCGCCTAACATAATTTTAGCGTCCCGCATTTCTAATGATCGCTTTTGTACTTTTTTTTACATAAATTAGCAATAATTAATTTTCTTGCAATACATTAGCTGACAATATTGTTAGACAAAAATATTTTGATAAACGAACACACAATTACTCTTACTATTACTATTATGAAATTAATTAATCCTTAAAAACGGATTATTCTTTCTAATATGTACCATAGCTGTATCCAAAAACAACACAATTAACACAGCTTTATTTTTATTTTTATTAAATATACGGGATAAATCCTTTGAACATATTATATACACATTATACATATCTATTTACACATTAATTGTACAAATTATGATAAATAATAAATTAATAGCTATACAGTAAATTATTTGCAAAAAAGAAACGAAGGGTCAACATTGGCATTTGACATCATGCGTGTAATAGGCTCATTTTTAAGGTAATTAGTGGAGGCGAATGGAACATAAAAAGGAGCAACAGATCGGGAATGACGTTGAGGAACTCTAAAACAAATTAAGGAAAGTAAATAGGGAGAGTCAATATCACCTTGTAATAAACTATTCAGGAACTTAATGCCCGAGATCCGTCTACGCTCAGCTAGCGAAACCAGCCCTAGTTGAGAAGCAACTGGTCCATAGTTGTGGGGCTCACAGGGGATATTCAACCTAAAACTAGCATACCTCATAAATTTACGCTGAACCCTTTCAAGCCTAAGAGAGTCATTGAGATCATGCGGATCCCAAATAACTGCACCATACTCAACTATAGGTCGAACAAGTGCACAATAAAGCACCTTGTAAGATAGACCTAACCGAAATGAGTTGGGGAGCTGTACCATATCAAATATTAAGTTTCTCAAAGCCAGGTTCAACCCAAGTGAACTTGCACATATATAATATATAAAAAGTTTTCAAAGACAAGTTTATATAAATCCCGAAGACTACGCAAAATTCCCCCGTCTCTAGTTATTAATCTCAACAACACCAACTTTAGGATATTCCTAACCGATGATACAGTCTCCTGCTTTATATGTTAACAAATCGGATATCTATCATCATCATGCAAAAATATAGTTACATGAGAAATATACATACACCCCGTTTTTCAATACCGAAGAAAATACCTCTATAGACTCATATCTCATTGAAACCAACTTACAAGTTAACCTAGTATGTGTAGCAGGTACGTATTTGATACGGATAAAAATCCAATAGGAACATTTAAAAGACCACTCACTATAATATAAGCATTTAACGTTTAGATAAGCCTGTTGTAGTACACTTCATATTTGGTGCCACCCTTAATATTTATAGATATTTTGTGAATATGGCCATAATATACCGTACCCGTCCAATTCTGCAGTTTCTATGAAACACAGACCACTTGGCTCGCTCGTAGACAGCAGCAACACGTCGGCGGCCACGAACTGCCCGTCTTCCATTAAAATCACGTCCCCCACGTGCACATCCTTCCATTTCACGTTCACTACATGGCCGTTTCTGACAGTCTTCGATATGCGGTTGTTCACTTGGTCGTCGCTGGCATGCCTTTGCTATATACAACACAATTAATTTATAATGTTCAAATTTGATCGTTTATTTGATTTACTCGTTTATCTTAAGCCCCCTGTATCGGTTGGACTTAATAACATTTTCAGGAGACATATCATATATCGTATCTTTATAGTTGGTATGTATGGCATTTAATATTAAGATTAAAGATTTAATTTATGCGTTTGGTTAAGGTTCGTCTGCATGTTATTTTGTTGCCTTTTAGGAATTTTAACTTTTATGCAAGATTAATATAAATTATGTTGTTTTTTGTAAAAGTTGTATTTTTATTATATATTTAATATGTAAACAAAGGGTAGGTATGTTTAAAATATTTTTCATAATTGTATTATTCATTTATATTTTAAAACTTTATGAAAAAAATGAATAAGAGCTTATTTGTATGCTTATTTTGCCAACATTTGATGTATAAAGATGACCATATTATTATTATGGAATTTTGTAATATATATTACCTATGGTGAGTGATTCCAGGTTATTGTATTGATGAACTGATGGTAAGTATGGGAACTAATTTAACATATAACTTAACAGAGGTTGGATTCTACTTTCTGTACACCGAATATACTTCCTAACCACAAGATTAATCTAATTAAAAAGCCATATTATTTTTTTCGTAAATCACGGTAAGTGTAATATCACATTAAGTGCACGTTATTATTTAAGTACCTACTTAACGATTTGTTTGAGACCACAGTGCATTGAATTAACAGACTTTAACAGCCTCGTTACGAATTCTACGTAACGAAGACTAATTAATACATCGACAATTTGTGACATTCTGAGATTTACAGTAGTTCATAGTATTACAAGTCCATACGTACATAATCGTCGTAGGCGTCTTTGATGGCAGTGATCGTTAGCACGCCGACCAGTGGTATCGAAGTGGTTATGGGTGTCAATGATGATATAATCGAAATCATCTGCAACATCATCAGGCACAGGAAGTAGAAATTGGCTAGCCGCTGAAATTGTTCGAATAAATTCAGAGGCAGGAACGTCAACAATGTGTACTTCGATGTTTTTATGTAATTTGTCTAGGGAAATGTCCAAAAAAAGAAACAATCATTACTCTATGACGCATACATCATATATTTTTAGTTCACTCAGGTCTCAAGTATACCGTATAACGGAGTATTAGGTACATATTATATACCTTTATCAATATTAACAGTATGTGAAAACTATAATAATATGTTTATAAAGACTTACCGCATAATTGAACTGAGCGTTGTAAGTCGAATCGTTTGCTTTGATAAAGCGTTCTTTTTCTAAAAAATATTACATCAATTGATAAAAACAAAAACAAACACAAGTGATATCGATAGATACCTACTAAGAATAGTGTATAATTAAGGGAAGTCATAATATTATCTAATAAATAAATAAATATACTAAATATTTTATGAATCTCCACTGAGAATTAATTAGATATACTTTGGTTTCGAATTCACATTCAAATTATCCAATAAATAGGTAATTTACAACAAAAATTGGGGGTTTCGAGGAATAGAAGTTTGTATCCACACAGTCCACAGAACATTCCTTAAGTAGCACAAAAAATCTCAAGAATTTGAAAATATATAAGTCTTTAGTATATTTAAAAATTCCAAAAATAAAATTTTTAATAAATTAATTATTAAAGAAAAAAGTGGGAGTGAGCATGCTCAGTCAATCACCCTGTATAATAATATACTATCGTGAATTATGATAACTATGCCTCGTATTTAATGCACTAAAAATACACTTATGACCTAAAAACTTTTGAATATGGCCAACCAATCAATCGGCATGGCCACTCGCACCACCAAAATAATATTATTGTACAATAAGGAAACTTATAGATGATCGGCTATTTATATAATTGGTCGTTGTCTAATTATTCGCATTTCATGAAGCTGCAGCTGCAGCTGTGACATTAATATACATTTGTAAATACTTTTATTTAAAAATCAGATTATCTAATGTTGTTTTAATACAATATGTGTATTTAAAATGTATCATATTTTAATTTTTTTTCGTAATATATCAGCTAAAAGTAGGTTAAAAAATTTAAATTGCCCTAAAAAGTTTTAAAATGCCTTTAAACGTTAAAAATCTTGAAAAATGCAAAAAAAAGTTCGTTATTGTCATATAGTGTGTACTAGTCTATTATAATACATGTTTTGTATCTTGGAAAGCACCGTGTCAAACCTTCCAGAAAAAATATGCAAATTAATCGAAATCCGAGTCCTAATAACACAAATTCAAATACATTTATCATTTTGACGTAAACTATGCAAAAAGTTATCTTCGATCAGCGTACATCTCAATTCAATGATTAACAATTTTCTAGAAACTTTTTACTGGAAGAAATTAATTATTACCTCTTATAAGTATATATACAATCTGTATAGACTCTGTAGAAAAGCTATACCAATACTTAAAAAGTTTACATAATACACTCATACCAAAAACAAAAAAACATATTTAATTTTGTAATACGACATATTATGTCATATACACATCATTATTACGCCATAAGCTGTAACTTTGTCAATCCGCTCAGAACCTTTACATCAATGTATGAAACTCATTCGGAATTTTTGGATCTTACATTTTACTATTTTACAATATTAATATATATTATAGTGTTTTGATGGACGGATCACAATGATTTTCAAGCGTTTTACAATATCAGAGAAGATATATTATTTGTCCTCTTGTATATTTCGAGTTTAAGTTGGCTTAGGTAAACGATACACTGTAGAAGAGGTGTAGTACGTGGGTGAGTATTATAAAATACATACGTCGATAACCCGTTTGGATTTTAAAAATCTATCAGAGCACCGATTGTTTTTAGACCTATATTATATAGTATACCTAACAGTCCAATGTTTCTCATAGAATTTATTATAAAAATGCTTACTTTGAAATACCCTCACGCAAGGGTTTAAGAAAAAAAAACCGACCACTCGCTAGCTGGTTTATTACGATTGAAATTCCAAGAAAGAAAAATGACGACTATACTTTGATATTATCTCGAGTGTTCGTAATAATGTATAAGTTAAAGCCTCTTAAAAATTAAACACACACGCTTGTCACTATAGATAAATAAATCTACTCAGAATAATATGAATAATAATAGTAGTATAGGTATAATTTATCATAGTTTTGTATTTGTTACTGCAAACAATAGTATTCCAGAGACTATATAATATACACAAACTATAATATGTTATGTGTATTATACATACGTAGGTAATCACACTGTGTATCTACCTATAAATAATATATATTATTAAAAGCTCTATTATTCAATTGAAGTGTCAAGTGAATGGGACATTAAATACGTACTAATTTTACTATAACACGAGTGAATTTACTATACGATTATTATATCAAAGTCTAGTAGAGGTAATACATACCTAATGTATGCACATACATTTATTGTAAATAATTTAAAAGTAAACAAAATATAGTGTCATTATACATAGGTCTTGTAAATAAAGTCTTACAACATAAAAAGACATTATAGGATATATTATAGTCTATAGAATATAAATTTACATTATTGTTTAAAATAACAACTAGGTATATTATGAAAGTTACCTAATTAGAATAATTAAAAATCATTTTTAGTTAGGTACGATTTATTAATTTTTTTTTTTATTATTATTACTACTGATTCGTTTAAGTTCGCGATAATACTATTTTATAGCACCCTATCGGTGAATTTAGAGAGACGATAGTACAATTGCGCATATAATATAATATATGTATACGATTCTTAATTTATTGTCACGCCGTAAACATTTTAGGCTATCTAATTATATTTTATTAATCGATATTACGGTGCACTCAGATTAGATTTAAATTTATATTCAACACTTAAATGTACTTAAACGGTAAGGCATACTAAGCAACTATAACTGCAGAATATTATATCAGCTCTTGTTTATTCAAATATACGATTGTCGAATCGACAAACATTGACGCGAGGCTCAATATATTATATCATTTTATTAAATCGGCGTTCATTTGAATAGTACATTTTCACTAAAACTTAACTAAAAGTAGACAAGTGGTATTTTTTTAATATTTTGTATTTATGGCAAATCGATTTTCCATCTAATAATGACAGACTGCTTACCGATACATATATTATTTACAGATATCGTGTTCAAGAATGAGAACCGTATATATGATACCACATAGTCACAATATAATATTATGTAGATACACGAATAATATACTTTATCAAATGGCATAATATAACTATTAATTATCAAGTTTTTAATAAAATCCTGACAGTGAAATTGGTGAACATAATATAACAGGTATGTATAGGTTTTATAAAAATAATAATAAGAATTACCCACCAAAGCGATTTACGCGAATATCTTCTAAAAGTATTTTTATCCGAAAAAAAACTGTTTTACTACAGTATTTACAATATTTACGATTTTTTGGGTTCAACATTCTTGATATTCTTAAAATGACTAAAACGCGATAGCTTAGGTATAGTAGATTAGTAGTTATAGTGGTAAGTACCTATATAAATAATAATTTATAATGTATATTTTATATTAAATCAAAAGCTTTGAGAAAAAAAAATTGTACCTAAGTAATTTTTGTAGTTAGATAACATTTCAACTTAATATCAATGTAATATAATATCGCAACTAGCACTCATATAATAATATAACCTTAGCCCACTTGATATTTGTTAATATTACGGCTAAATGTCTGTTGGAATTAAAAACTTTGAAATAATTGTCTTTTGTAACAAATTGTTATTGTCAGTTACCTGAAGCATTCGAGATCATTCCGTAGTCTCATTGAGGTGTTTTACGTCCACAGTACGCGTACTCACTGGAGGCCCACTGACGAGGAACTGTCACGCTCCCAAACGTAGTGCACGCAAAGGGGGGGGGGCGTTTGACAAAAAAAAATACCCCTTTCCGTTCCCACAACTCGCCCCCCACCAACCCAACCGCCACCACACGGCCACCCGTCGTAACCACATATTACTGTTTTAATATCTGCTGTAAAAAAAATAAATATGGAAAAAAAAACACACAATGCGTATGTTGTGAATATTTTTTTTGCCAACCACCATATTATAAATATATTTTATCACTAACTTTCAAATATAACAAGCGTATTTTATTATATACACGGTATGAAAATCAATCGATGGGTAACTAAACGTAACAATTTTACACGCGACGTCAAATAATTAAATGCAGTCGTTCTTTTTGTAAAATGTTTATGATATTTGGATAATCTATACGCTGAAATGCTGAATTAGGTACGTGGGTTTTTAATTTTGATTTTTGGGGGAGCAAGACGTGGAGAAAAATACGTCTTTACTCATATTTCACGCGTATATTATTATTATGCAAGCATAATATTATAATAATATATTGTTTTAAGTAAAACGGGGTCAACGGCGTAAAGGGAAAAAAAGGAAGGGTTGAAAATTAAAAATAAATATAATGTGTGCATATAAATTTAAATTAAAACTAATAAATTAATAATTACTACGCAGGTGCACGTGATGTATTCTATGTCTTTGAAGTATTTTAATTGTTGTGTGACAAAAAAAGTGAATTTCGATTGTAAAAAGACTTAAGGTTCTCTTATTGTTTCTAAATTAATTTCTTTAGACGATATATTAGTTTTTTTGCATAAATTATTTTATAAATTTTAAATAGTTAAACTCTCTAGTTAGTGATTCATTTTCAAGTCACCTTTTTTTCCAACTCTAATATTAATCGTTTTTTAAAAATTGATATAAATAGGATTTTGTTTTTAACACTTTGAAAATTGTATCACAATTTGTTAAGTATAGGTACTAATTAATTATTACATTATATATTAGATACCTATAATTAGGCTTATTCTGCTAATTTCTAAATCTAGCTTTAAATATTAAATTAATTTTAATAACAGCCTGTCATTCAAATATACAATAAAACGAGCATACAAATGATTTTATTCGAATTTTTAGATAATTTTTAATTTGTATCTGTAGTTTTTTTTTAATTATAAAATACTGAACAGTTATTTAGGATACGTTTTCGAAAATATTGACATACGTTTGAAAAAAACGCAATTTATGTAAATTTGAAATGCTCAAAAATTTAGACATCCAAGATAATGAGAAACATGTTTAAAATTTGTTGGTTCTATCAAAATTTGTTTCTTCGTCACACGACCACTACCTAGAATATAATACAAAACACATTGTGTACAAGGACATAAGGATAAGATAAAATATACACGTGTAGATGACACATAATTTAGGTATGCATCGTCCGTAAGTAGACATATAATATTAAAGTAAGTACCTACTTATTACAGTGAGTACTAAGTTATACCTGGAGTTTGTACAACGTATTTCCGCAGAAGACAATATACGTATACCTATTATTATTAATATTTGAACAGGTGACATCATCGGCTGTGGCGTTCACCGAGCTGGTAGACCTAATAACTGTTATCGGTTGTGCTATATTTAATATCACCTGTCTATGAAATTTGTAATTTTAACGATTTTTAAACCGTTCTACTTTTGACCAACTAGAACTCATATTTCTCCCACTGAGCAGCGCTGATCGTGAATGTGTCCCGACGCCCGACAACATAATATTATAAACCGTAGGTCCGTAGATTCACAATAATGATAATTCGGCAACACCTGTGTAAATATAATATTATAGTGTTAATTGTTATCATTTTATTATTATTATTATTATTATTGCGTTGGTATATGAATAGACATCTGACATGTACGATGATAATAACATCATAACACGATGTTTGTGAGAAAAAAATGTAGTGGCAGCCGGTGGGTACTTATACACCGGACATAAGACGTCGTTCCTGTATAAAAATATAAGTCCGTTATATGACCGAATGTCGAGAGCGTTAACATGCCTGAAAGTATGATGCGATTATTTAGGTATTGACTGTGCGAAATGTAAGCGATTTATCTCCCGAATCATATCCGGCGGTGACAAAACAAACATACATATTATCTATACTTACATGCTTACGCCTCACATAATGTGAACGTCGTCGTATATTAAGTAGTTACCTAATGATCGTATTATATAATATAGGTAGGTATATGTAAATTGTAAGTACGGGTGAGTAAAACGTTTTCTTCGAGAACGTATAAGCCTATTACAATTACCAAGCCCGGATTAAGGGTGGCAGGGGGGGGGGCATGGCCCTGGACCCACAACAGATATCAAACAATAGTAGGCCCCAGGCGTATTGTACCATACCTATTTCAAATTGTTCAGCTGCTTGATCCGTTCTGGCTTGTTCTCAAGAAAATTTAAATATTTTAATGGTTTGGTGTTCAGAGGGTGGTGTTTTGGAGATAATTAATACAGATGATCTAATTAAAGAGTTTGCTTCCCAAAAAGAAAGTAAAAATTATTTATTCAATTAACTTTTTTATTTTTATAAAAAAGTAAGAAATAAATTTATAAATATAATTATTTTTTGTCTTTGAAATATATTTATTTGTGGGTTATTTATTTTGATTATGGTTATGGGCCCCTAAAATTATTTGGCCCCTCGCCCAAAATTATCTTAATCCGGACTTGAATTAATTACAGTATTGCCTAATCTTCGTTTATAGCTAGATTTTTATCCGAGAAAAAAAATACGTCGAAAAAACCCATTGGTACAAAAGTCCACGTGAGCGAGTGAGTGAGTGAGCGACATAGAATTCATTGTATGGCCATATATATATTATTGTATTATAATGTTGTATACGTATACGTAACAGTCCAAACACACCTCACACTATCGATGACACGTATAAGAACATAGCAGATATACCAAAGTTCAAACCAATTACGTTCAACAAAATTATCTTCCCGTCTTCCCCTCCGTGGATGTGCAATATTAAGCTCAATACCCAACTACTCGAATTCAACCAAAAAATCTCCTCAACCTCAACTATAAGAAATAACTTTTCAGAAATAATTGAAGAAAAATACCCTCAACACATAAAAATCTTTACGGACGCCTCAAAATCCCCCAATGGAACCGGATTCACATTCATAGAAAATAACAAAACTTCAATGTTCAAACCTCCTCATGAAACCAGCATTTTTTCCGCTGAAAGTCAAGCCATCCAAAATGCAATCTCACACGCGATGACCTTAGTGTCCGAAGAAATACTTATAATTAGTGACTCCCTTAGTGCTCTCCTAGCCCTCGAAAATCCTTACCCCAAAAATGAAATAATTCAATCCATCCAAGAAAAGTTGTCAAACTCAAGGAAAAAAATCTAATTTCTATGGGTCCCCTCTCACACTGGCATAAGTGGCAACGAACTAGCTGACAAGGCAGCCAACGAAGCAATAACATCATCCAGCTCAGTATTAATAAACAAAATAACATTTCAAGACGCACTCATAAAAATAAATAAGCTAACAAAAAGTCTCTGGCAAGACTCGTGGGAGAAGACTTCAAACACAAATAAACTAAAAGAAATTAAAACATCAATTGACCCATGGAAAACTCCTCCACCCTCATCCAGGCACGAAGAAGTAGTTACCACAAGAACTCGGATTGGACACTCCCGTCTAACACACTTGCATCTCATTATAAAAGAAGACAGCCCGACCTGCGAACTCTGTGACAAAGCGCTGACAATTAAACACGTCACACTTGAATGCCCCAAATTCATCTGCTCCAGACAAATTCTCGGAAACCCACTAACAATGTAACAGGCACTTGGAGAAGAGAACACCAAAAAAATATATATTTTTTTCAAAAACATAGGCTTAGCAAAACTAATTTAGAAAAATTACTATTAATTAAATAGTTAAACGTACATATATCCTATAAACTCCCTCTATTGTTAAACATAATGTATCCCCATAGTTGTAAGACTAATATCTAATATCACTACTATTTTGTAATTTTTACAGGCTAATAACCTCAGGAGTTGAAGCCTTATTTAAATAAAAAAAAAAATAAAAAATGTTGTATAAATTCAAAATTTAAGTATGTACCTATTCATTATTATAATAACGTATAAATATGTAAGTACACCTACCCTAACTTAAAGTAATAATTTTCCATATTTGTGACTAATTCAAAAATATTAAATATTAAATATAAGTAAATATTTAAAAAGTAAAATGTACAAAATAAAAACGCAAATTTTCAATATTTTAGATGTCAAATATAATTGTTTTACCAAGTATACAGTATACACTAAACCCAACATAGGTACTGAAAAACCTGTTTTAGTGTTTTTAATTTATACATTTCAATAAAATTGAATTATCTAACTATTAATAAAAATATTTATGTACTCAATACTCATTGATTTTAGCGAAGTATAGCTTACTTTACTTAGCTTATATTTTATATTGTTGAGTACCAACAAAGTTATACATATTGTATCTATAAAGTAAAAAGTAAAGTCTATAATTACTGCTTGTACAACAAGTATTAAACAAAATTTTAAAAGATACATTTAATAAAAAAAATTTGATTTGTTCAACTATTTTACAATAAGAAAATTTCAACTAGAATCAAATATTAAAACAATAATAGGTTTTTTTACAGCATGGTACATTTTTTAATAAGGATTTTGAGATTTACTATGGAAATTTGAAACAAAAAAACAAAATATAGTTACTTAGTATTGGTTATAGGAGAAACAATTAGTAGAAATTAGTTTTTTTTGGATATTGGTTGCCATTGGTTAATCGGGCAGATCAACTACAAGCATGCATTAAGCTTTGCTTTTTTGCTTTGCTTTGGGAGGGGTGGCTATGCCGTTTACTATTCCAGGCTTGTGCCTCTACTAGTGGATGGATTTTGGGGTTGATTGGTAGGTTCAGTTATGTTAGTCAGTCCAATTTAATGGGTATGGTTTGAGTAAACGTTTGGTGGTTGGAGGGGAGTGGGTTTTACCTAAGAGGCGGATATGATC
>NC_042495.1:34369920-34372196 GCF_005508785.2 Acyrthosiphon pisum | reverse complement strand
GGTCAATTCATTCTAGTATCAAAATTAACAGCACATTATTGAAATTTGTGAGCGACAATTTGCCATGTCGTGCGTGTGTAAGACGGAGACAACAAATGTATGGGTAGCGTCCTCTTAAACCGAACATTCGCACATTGCCTACGAAGGTGGCTGAGTTTCACTTATAGCGCGCTCATCAGCTTATCCGCAATCCACCGCAGATGGTGTTACGGAATAAACTAAGAACTAAAAAGGTTTTTATCAAAACCAATAAACAAAAAACGACTGGATAGAACGAAATGGTTTGACAGGTGAAAACCACACCGAGTAGAGGCAAACAGTAATACAACGGTGTCAATCTAGTCAATCTAATCAATCTAGTCTAATCGTGTAGCAACGTTCAGCGTTCAGATCAGCGGTTTCTCGTCAAATAACGTTCAGTGCTAAGGGCTGCAGTTAATCCAGCCGTCAAGTCATCCACGTCGTCCTAGAAAGCCTGTACGATCCCGTGCGCCACTCTCCGAGCATCGCCACACTGATCGTACGGTATCAGCCTTCAGCCGTCCATCAGCATAGCGGAAAATGCTTCTACTCAAAAGCCTTCGCACCAGGATGTCAAAACAAAACCAGGAACTCCATACTCTGTAAGTACCAAAACTTTCTACTTCCCCCCTGATCACGAGGCAAGTGCACCTGAGAGGTGCATGCAGCCGGGTCACGAAACGCTTGCACCCAGCCACTAATGGGCAACCACCGCGGCGGCGCACAGCGCAAAAACAGCAAAAAATCAAACTTCTCACCGCCAGCCAAAATCCAATCCACCATGAAACTCCGACAACGAGATGCCACCGTTTTCCAGTAATCAACAATCTCGCCAGGAACCTAAATCCCCAACCCCTTCGTCCGAATCTTTAAGCTCGGACGACAGCTACGGTAGCAACGAATCTCAACTCTCTCGCTCACTCACTCCAGACCTGTCTGATCCTAACCTTCATCAAGCTGCAAAAACCATGCAGAATAATACATCATCTACTTCCGATAAAACTCAACCCAATATTAATGAAGAAATGTCAGATAACTCCATCCACTCTACTACTACTCAGCCATCAAAAAACTGTCCAAAAATCCCACCTATCATTCTTAAAGGCTCAGCTTGGAGAAAAGTGGCGGGCAAACTTATGACTGTCATACCAGTTGACTCAATAGAAGCTAAAGCATTCGGTCCAGACTCCATAAAACTTCAATGCTTCGACATCAATTTATTTCGAATAGTTCAAAAATACTTAACAACCTCGAACACAGAATACCACACTTTCAGCCTCCCTGATGAAAGAACACTCAAAATCGTTATAAAAGGTCTCCTAAGGGAAATCTCAGACACTGAAGTTTCAGAAGAACTCACCAATCTAGGTTACACGGTAACTAATGTGAGACAATTTGGCAAACAAGATCAAAAACTCCCCATTCACATAGTTGTTTTAAAAAACACACCAGAGAACAAGGGGATCTTCAACCTTAGATCTCTGTTGTACATGGCAATCAAAATTGAAAGATACAAATCAAATACACCAGCGCAATGCTACAACTGCCAACAACTTAGCCATTCCAGCTTATACTGCGGCGCTTCACCAAGGTGCGTTAAATGCGCTGGAATCCACAAGGCTAAAGACTGCACAAAAACTCCTGAAGAAAAACCAAAATGTATGAACTGCGAAGGTGACCATACAGCAAATTACAAAAAATGTCCTGCTATCACTCAAGAAAGGAAAATAGACGTCCTCTCAAACCAAAGATCCAAGAAACGTCCTCGCAATCAACAAAAATTCCATCAATAATTCAAACTAATCAGGTAAACTCAGTTACTCCTTCCTTCGCTCAACCAAAAACTAGCTACGCTGAACTTACCAAATCAAAAGAAAATACTAACGTAAAATCTACTTCTAAACAACAAAATTTAATATCCAACATATCGGGCAACACTGATCTGAAAACAGTAATTTCCACCATAGTAGCAATACTTCCACTACTACTGAATTTATTAAACCAAATATGAATTTCACGAGAGTTATGTTTTGGAACTGTCAAGGCGTAAATCGGAAACGCCTTGAACTACTAACTTAGTTCAAGAAAAGAAAATTGATATAATCTTACTAAACGAAACTCACCTATCATCCAATACACAATTCAAGCTACCTAACTTTATTACGATCACAACCAATAAAACACCGACTAACGGTCGTCCTCCAGCAGGTGGAACAGCCATCTTAATAAATAGAAAAATTCACCACATACATATC
>NC_042495.1:34330087-34369870 GCF_005508785.2 Acyrthosiphon pisum | reverse complement strand
TTTTTCATCTGCCTTTGAAACAATATACTTGGAACCTTCTATTAAATTTTCAAGCTTTTTTAATCAACAAATAAAATTTAATTGATATTTTTAGAAAAAAAACTAAAAAAAAATGGAAAATGAAAATGTCTCTAAACAGTTCAAAATAAATCAAAATATTTTGAAAATGTTATCGTGTATAGAAAATGGAAATATAAACAACCATTGAAAATTTCATGTATCTACGGTCATTTGTTTTAAAGTTACACCAAAAACCAAAGTCAATTTTGTGAAAAATCGATTTTGCGTAAAAATTCCCGTTTTTCCTTAATTTTTCTTTTGTTTTTCACGGCGCTTTTGAAAATTACTGGGAATTTTAAATTTTGACCTCCCCAATGCACCAACGATATTCACTTTCCAATCGAACAAGATACTGAAGTTGAAAATCGAAGCATTATTTCAACTACTTATCGCGTATACAGACACACAAAAAAAAAAAATAAATAAAAAATAAAAAAATAAAAAAAAACACACATCATTGTAAAATCAATACATTCATCGTTCCACTCAGAATCTAAAAAATATTTAAGCATATTTAAGTGCATATATCAGGATTTTTAACCGCATAAGTGCATACATATTTCCGTAGTTTTTAGTGCATAAACTTCCGGGCCCTAGTACCTAAGTAATTACCTAATTGACAGCTTTTTTTAATAATTGTATCAACATTTTAATAAATATTATAATTTTTTTTTTTGTAATTTATGAATATTTTGAATAGTAGATACTTGGGAATTTTACTTTTAATCCCCCCAATCGAAGAATTTTAACTATAAAAAGTGTCTTCAGATTCAGACACGAAAGAAACATATATACATTATACACATAATTTAATTTATATTATAATTGTTTATTCATCGTTTAATAAATAAGTACATTTAAGCACACTGTATATTTGATAAGAACCGTATAAAATATGATGGCGGTCATAAATCCCCATCAAAATATTGACCCTTGAACATTAACGATTTTAACGTTTGTATAGCAATGAAAAATAAAGTGGCCAAACACATTAAAAATATAATAAATAAAATGTTATGGATGAAATGATTTTTAATACAATTACTTCTCTGGTATTTTTAATCTCAAGTTTTTCTCATTAAATAATCTTTCTACCCTATTTTAAACACATTCAACAAAAAGCGTAATAGATTAATAAAACTAACTTAAAAATTCTAATTGTAATTCATTAATTTCTCTTTTTATGTCAAATTTTATAATTAGGAGAAACCTACACTTATTAGTTATTACTACATTCTATATAGACAATAATAAATATGTTTGTGTTACATACATGTACCAGTTAGTTTAATGTGGGGCGTATGGATCGGTTTGCTAACAAATATTTAATCACTCCTCAATATTTTACATGATCATCACGATACCACCTATATACATATTACTATATTAGTATAATAATACCATTCATATTTCATATTATATATTTATATACTTTCAATCTAAAACAAAATATCACCGCCCTTATCAAATTTATGAATATATTTACTAAAACATACCTACTAATTGGTTATTCATATTGTTAGAGGTTAGGAGTTAGTATTAGTATTGTGTTATAGATTCTGGTTATGTTAACAAACGTAAAACGAATCGAGAATGTTAATCTCTTAAACACTTAATGTTATACAATTATTGTCTTTTGAGTTTACGTATACGTTCATATATTTTAATATTATTATCTATGTATTTTTAAAACAAATATGCCTATAAGTCTATTAAATATAATTTTGTATAGATTATAAAATGTAAATTGACTTACAGTATAGGTATTATACTTGCCGAAATCTTTTTTCTCCATCGGTGACTTTACCTTATATAATAATAATAATAATAATAATAATTATGAATAGCATCTACCCTTGGACGAATATCCGTCCGTTGCGAGCCATCCATGGCAGCGAAGATCACTCGTCTTGGATCGTATCATTATACGTTCTTCTCGCGACCTTAACTCACGATGAAATTGAACAAAAAACGAGTTTCTCAGCCAACATGTTTTTGTTGTCAAATTTCGTATAATAGGGGTTAGGCATATGTTTAGACGAGGACAAAAAATAACGGGTGACCGAATATTGTCCGGGTCTTGTTATATCATCGATCCAGGGTTGTTATTTACACTTTGAAGACATGGTTTCTTTCTGTACTTTTGAGCGCAAATTACCTGTAAGGCTGTGAACAATATATAATTATAATAATGATCTGGTCGGACAGCACCATGGCAGTAGGTTTGGTTAATACTTAATAGCAATCAAAGCAGCCGATCATTAAAATGATTATACTAATAAATTGGTTAGGTACCTACTTATAATGTTCCTATACAGCTATATAAGTCTGCTCGTATGTACTTCGGTTATTCCCTTGTTACTAATTAATTTAATCGGACCTGTGTGAAATGTGAGTGAAGTGGATAGTAGTACCTATAATACAGAACGATTCTTACTACTGGGGAGTCCAGGTTTGTTCTCTCCATATTTATTAGTATAATAGTCAGTATAATATCTGTTTCTATTGTGCAGCTGTGTAGGGTATTTCAGTTTATATAATATTAATAGAAGTGTGAAACTTCTAATCATCTATCTACGCACGTTATTGCTGAGTCGTTATCGTCGTCATTTAAGACAAGGTTATTATTAATTTTGATTTAATTAAATTTATTATATTTCAATTTGTACCAATTGTAATTTTATTGGTTATAAGTTTATTACCAGTAATTGTCCTACGGTATCTACGAACCAATATACATTTATTAAAATCTTCAATACAATCCCTTTAAAGTGATTTTGTAGTTTTTAGTTTTTTACAGAAACGTGATACATTTGTAAAGCAATATATTTTTATTTAAAGAATAAGGTTTTAATCATTATAAAATATTTATAAGTCATAAAACTTTTACGATAAAAGTGAGTAAACTAGTAAGTTAACCGATTAAGCGATAATCGCTCACAAAAATTGTCAGTTAACTGTAACCGCTTAAAAACCGGGTTTCTATAGTAAACTAGGTATTATTAAATATAATATAAATTAATATATTGGTACATAAATTAGCTATTTTTTGATCACCTACCTAATTATTGGTTTATTTTTTTTTCAGCGTTATTCAATTATAATATACAATAATAACAATAATAATATTAAGAGCTGATACGTATACCAACTGAGCTAAGCTCGTATCTGGTATACAGAGTTCCTATAGATAAATACAATATTAATATTTAGTAATAAATAATAATATATAAAATTCTTATACAGTTAAAAAGTTCACTTAATTTTCTATATATACTGTAATAGTATTGTTTAATTTATATTACTAATATTAACACCAATGTTTGTTTAATTATTTATATTAAATACATATCGACCTTTTATAATTTGATTGATCCACATATTCTCATCAAGGTTATTCACTATTATACTAATTGTTTTTTCATATTATTTTTATTAATTATATCATTGGTTTTATTTTATTAGACTGATTTTCACATGAACGTTGTATTAGACTCTTCATATCATTTCCCAAATTGTTGAATATAGTCTTTACCATGTAATAGGGAGAACTTCTTGAACTGGTTAATGTTGCACTATGTGTTTTATATACTTTCCTGTTCTTCCATCTATTATTTCTCTATAATTGAGTATGCGCCTTTGTATGGATCTTATATATTCTTATGAGAATTTGTTTAATGTAAAATTTATAGATAGATAACATTTTTGTGTGGCTAAATAACTCGACTGATGGGAACGTCAACGGAAGAGAGAAAGCTACTTTTATTATATTTTTTTGTGTAATATGTACTGATTTATTTGTGTTAAGGGATAACAAATTATTTTCCATCTAGTTATAGGTATGCTGTAAGTTCACCTTCAACACTTTATTTTAATTCTCCCCAATTATTATCGACATTAACTAGTGCTATATCATAAGCAAACATGAATACCCTACTTTTTAATAATGATGCCAGTATTGAGTTAATATAAATTAAGAATAATATAGGGCCTGGTAAGGTACCTCGTGTGACTCCATAATCTTTGACATGGCAATAGTTACTATAACGAGACCCAATAGTGGTTAATTGTTGTCTATTACTCAGATAACTAGTGAACCAATTTAATGCATTGACATAAAAGCCTAATTTTTTTAAATTGTTTAATAATAATTGTCTATTGAATAAAATGCCTTTTCTAAATCTAAAAATGATATTACATTTTTTTTATTATCCCTTTTACTATACACAGAGTTGGATAGATCAAATAAAGCATTTTTGGTTCCTAAATTTTTTCTAAATCCATATTGTCCATTAATTATTATTTAATCGTTTATCAATATAATATATGAGCGGTGACTAATAATATTACGTTTGTATATTAAATATTTATAGCAGTATCTATAATCAATTATTATTACACGAATCGATTTAAAACAACTTAGATTCAAGAATAGCCTTAAGAAGCTATTATATACCAAGTATTATAGCTTATTATTATTTATGTAGCCAAAATAAATTGAATCGATAATTCCTAGGTAACGGTAGTCGAGCCGGTATTTACAACGATCGGTAATAAGCTGTTTATTAACCAGTTTATTTATCTTACTTTTCTATAACGTTGTAAGTTGGATTCTCACAACACTCTGACGTATGCTATTCTATATATTTGAGTCGTAGGTAACAAAATATTGATAATTGATAACACGTTAATTATAAGTTGAATATATTAATTACAACACGACACAGTATAACCGTATAGGTATAGTGAAAACTCCCGGCTTTATGTTAATGAAAAAATCATCATGGTAACTGCAGTAACTAATCATTATGGTAAGTGGTAACCGATCACATGAGAATAAAAATTCGCGCAAAAAGTGGTTATATTACAACCATTATACTTTTTTAAGTTTCCAAAATTTCAGGTAAAAATAGATTACCTATCTACCGGTTGAAGCCTTGATGGTCACCCCAATTGGGGTAGATTAATCTACCTTACACTTTCTATAATTTTGATCATTCTGCTTACCGACCGTCAAAGGAACCTATTAACGCGTCTCCTGTTGAGTATGACGATTCTTTATTTTTATTTTCTTACACTTTCTTGTAAACAAGACAGTCACGTTTCCGATGACCTAGTTTTAACAATGCCTGGTTTTTTTTTTTATCTTTATTCCTTTGATTTTTAGAATTGCTAGTTTTTGAATATTTTTGTTTTTTTCTTCCAAACGATTTCTTTACCAAAAACGCACTAGGTACTTTTAACGTCTTTCCGATCACTATGCCTTTACGTTTAACTTGTTTATTCTACCATAAGTTGAGGTGACAAATAAGAAGTTTTGTTTTTATTTGGTATCGTATCTCATCACAGTAAAAATGTTTGTAGTTTTCTGGTGAAATCATAAATATTTTGGTCATAAGCATTGAATCGGATAGCAGTTCACATAAATGATTTAATTCTTTACTTACATTTTTAAAACCTTGATACATGATTTGTCATATTATTGTTTTTATCCAGTTCATAACTATAACATTTTTATTGTATCGTAGTTTTACAAGTGTCAGAATTCTTCTCATATACGCCAAGCAACTTGTCACACGTTTCTCTAGCTATGGTACAATTCATTATAATATTCCTGCTGCAGCAGTTGTTCATAATATATTATACTTACTGTCTACTGAATTAACTACCTATGTATTTTTAAGCTTAATTGTTTGCTCTTTTCTACATTGAAAAATCAACACCATAATTCTGTTTAGCAACATCTTCAGTGTCATCACTTAATAGTCTTACAAGAGCAGATTTTTTTGATTTTATAGTTGTGCAGTCAAATATTTCCCCTGAAATCATAATTCATTTTATTTGGAAAATAATTTCTGACATGTAGATTTAAGATTGTTTGTGGTAATTCATTTAGTATAGATGAAGTGTGTTCGTCTAATAAGTGTGTTGATCGTATAAAGTAATAAAAAAATTCTTTGTTTATATGCTGTCTGTTTATTTATTTTTACAGATTTGATATCCATTAATAATTCGTTCCCATAATATAATAAATAGTTATTGAATAAAAGTAAAGAATACTAAAAATTAAATGAAATTAAATGAAATTAGCAATATAGTATGCCCGAAGAGAGATGGATACAAAACAGAATATAAGATTGGGAAAAGTAGTTAATGGTAAAAGACGATTGTTGAGTATTATTGCTTCAGCATCAAGTGAAGTTTCATGATTTAGCTACAGAAAATAATTAATAAAGAATAAACTGGTATATTACTCACCAAAATGTAGGAATTTTGCACTTGCACAAAACACGCAACTGCTGGTTGCCTACTTTGTTTTATATAGAATATAATATATTAATTTTCATCTCAAAAATAAAATAAAAAAATTTTATTCAAGAAATTTGAAAAGAAAATAAGTTTTCCGTACAGTGATATGTAACGTTCTAACTTATAAGAATACCGAAAAGAATAAAAATTTAAAATACGCTTAGATGAAAATGTTTTTCTTTAAAGTGGTGAGTACTAGCTACTCGTTGTGGAGACATTTCATAAGGAATAACCATGGTACAATACTTGGATGCGCATACAAACGAATAAGAATATACTACAAACAATTTTGTGTTTTATTAAAAAAAAAAAAACATTGCAAACCTATGAAAACTGAGAACAGGAAACAAATGAAAAAATTATGAATAATAATAAAAATAAAAATAATAACAGTTTAACAGTATAATACACAAGAAATTTCCGATTTATTGAAAATAATTTAATTGAGTAATTGAATTTTCGGTACCTTATTTGAAATTGAAATTTTTTAGAATTATTTTTTAGAACAATTAAAAAAAAAAAATGTTAAGAACTTACAAAATTAAAGCAAGTTAAGTTTTCAATATTTTTGAGAATAATACTTAGATGTAAATAATATTTAGTTACTAATGTAAGTTGGATAGAACCTTACAATACGTATTAATGCCTATAGGTATACACCTCATCTAAGACACTATGCTTATTGCATTGTACAAATTACAAATCGTTTATAGTTCTATACCTATGCAAGTGAGTAAGAGTACCAAATAGATCTAATTTGCTACTAGAAACCACTCACAAAGTTGTTGATTGTAGTTGTTCATTTTTACTGCTCCAAAATGTGGCGTGAGACACATCATTATAAAACCACTATATTCATCGCTTCGCTTAAAGTTTTAAATTCAATGTATTCCATTATTATACCAGCATAATATTATTAACAGAGGGGAAAATACGTACAAACTGCGAATCAACTTCATATTAGTTTTTTTTTAAAGATGTTTAAATGTGCATTTTTGTCTTCTCATTATTTTAACTATATAATAATATATGTAATAATAATAATATATAATAATATATGTAATAATAACCGTAGGTAGTTATAATAGTCATAAGTATTTAAAGATATATAGCTAGTTTGCGCCTCCATACACCCAGCGGGATGCTTATGGTCGGTGCACCATGGTATTGAATATCATGAAAAAGAGAGACAGAGTTCAAAGATGGCCATTAGTGATATGTAACATCAATTTGGGTTATCCGAAGATCCGGATTTCAGATTTCGGATGTTAGGTTACTAAATCCAGATTTCAGCTTTACGGATTTTAAATCCTAATTTTGGATTTATGGGTTTAATTATCTCATAATTAATGGATCTATATGCTTAACGTGCTATATCGGTTTTCAATAAAATCGAGGTATACATCGATTCTTATGGAAAAAATAGCGAGAAATCGATTAAAACCGTTATTTTTGTCATAACGCACTATCTCCAATCTGAAATTAAGCTTAAAATATTACTTTATTTCCAAAACGTTCTAAATCCATTTTACTCCAAAATGTGCTATTAGGTACCTACTTATAGTAAATCATAGATGATATTTCTCATATTTTTCCAAAACGCAGTATATCCATAATTGTATTTCAACAAAACGTGTTATGTTATTTTCATTTTTCATCAAAACGTTTTATTACTTATTACCGATGTTACTGATATAATGACAAAGGCAAGTAAAATACATTTAATTCAAAAGGTGCTAATGCGAATACCGTTGAATCCTTTAAAATTAAAATTATTCCATTAATTCATATTAAAATATGATGTGGCTTAGTACAAAACAACAATTATAAAAAGAAAAATATTATGAAAGCAAAAAAAAAATATAGATGATAAGCAAATCCATATCCATGACCATATAACATGATTGTAATTTCCCCGTCAAAGTTCGTGATAGCTGCTCTGGGATTCTTTGTGATAATACTAAAAGCTGTGTTACCATGTTAATATTCATAATCCCATTTTTCCATGACAAAATACCTATACTTTGAAATTTAATTATATTTTAATATTCTATAATGCATAATACTAACTCCTAAGTTATATTGTGTACAATAAAATATTATACATTATATAATCTGATAATCATAACCATATTTTTTTTCAAGACGTATAATCTTTTCCGGAAATTTCACGTTTTGCAGAAAATTAGAACAGAAAATCGATTAAAATGTGATCAAAATTTTTTTATTTTTATTTCTCAAACATTTTTCTTTTCCTATAATAAATATTTAATTTTTAAAAGTTACATTTATTTCCCGATTTGTCTGGATCGTTTTCAACAGAAAATAACTATTCCTGAAAAAAGTGGTTTTTGAAAATAAAACGTTTTGCATAGAAACATCTCATTTAAACAATAGGTGGCGTTATTGGAAGGATTGGGATTCTGCTTATATTTTGTAACTTAAATGGACTGAATAATGTATATTTTTATTTTTGAGTCATATTATTGTTTAACGTTGTTCTACTACAAAAGTATTACTATTTTATTACGTTATTGCCAGTGTTTCCGGTATTTGAAAACGAGATTACCATTAAGTGTATAAGCGCCTTCAAATTTACCATTTTTTTTTTTCTAAAATAACCGTACCGTACAAATATCATACAAACAGATAACAATGAGAGTAATAAACTTTCATCAATTAACATGATGATACAATTATTTTAGTTTGACTAAATAAAATACAAATTCAGTGTTTTAAAATCCAAAATCCGAAATTTGGATTTTGAATTTTGAATTCCAAGAATTCAGATTTTCAAACTTCAGAAAATCTGGATTTTTCTAACCACCAATACAAAAATTTCTGTTATTTTTCTTGATAAAATAATTTTGTAAATAGATATATTTTAGTAGATTAGACGCAGTCACTCTTTATGGGATCCACATACTAATATTAAAAAAAAGGTGGGTAAGTGGATTTCGCTCTGCTGTACAGCAGGTTACAAGTGGGTCACTGTATAATGGATGATATAATATCATTGTATAAGAAAAACGATTCTGAGCGGAGATGGTATGTCAGTCTAGGTATAATATTATATTATAATCTATAGTATTTAAAAAAAATGTACCTATAATAGGTACTTATAATAAATTCCAAATTAATCATATCATAATATCTATTAGGGACTTATAACGCGTTATACATCAACAAAAAATCGTGGTACTATCATAGATATATAATAGTATACTTTAGAAGTTTCAAGTACCCACGAATAATATTATACTATCACAACAAAATAACTAAAATAGTTATCCTAGGTTTTTAATATGTAATTTCGTCCAAATTTGTACTTAAAATGACTATAAAAATAAACTGTGTAAATGTATTTTTTAGATTTTTTGGTAACAGAATTAATTACTTACGTGGAATCTTGTTTTAAATTTTCAATTCTTAAAAAATTCGTAGAAGAATTCGTAAAAATTTTTCTTTTTAAATCTAAGATTTTAAAATGTAATACAAGATTCCTTATAGAATAATCTACCTTTATCAAAAAAAAAATGTCTATAAGAAACTCAAATTAAATTTTTATGAGCGTTTGAAATTCATATTTTTACAACATTTGGTACTTACTCGATTTCTTACGTAACGATTTTCTTATTTTGTTGTAATTAAAAAACGAATGACTGTAGAAACTTGAAAATTTCACCGAATGTTTATATTAGCATTTTCTATAGACAACAAAATTTTGAAAATAATTTGACTCTTTTTGAGCTGTCTACGGACATTGTAAGTTATCAATTTTTTAGTTTTTTTTTCTATAAATATCAATAAAGTTTTATCTATTGGGCCAAAAAGTGTAAAAAATTAATACAGGGCTCCTGGGTACATTGTTACAATAGCAGTTGAAAAATATTAAAAATACATAGGCACAATTTTTTTTTATAAGCATTTAAAGATCGAATTTTGACAAAATGTATCAAATTTAAAATTTAATAATTATTTCGTAGTTAAAAATTTATAAAATGTTCAATTTTTATATCTAAGGATTAAAAATGTAAAACAAGATTCCACCTAAGTAGTTAACTCTGTTACCAAAAAATCTAAAAAATACATAAGCATAATTTATTTTTATAGTCATTTTAAGCTAAAATTTGGACGAAATCACATATTAAAAAACCTGGAATAACTATTTTAGTTATTTTGTGATAGTAATGATTGTATAATATTATAAGTGGGTACATGAAACTTCTAAAGTATACTATTATATATCTATGATAGTACCACGATTTGTTGTTGATGTATAATGCGTTATAAGTACCTAATGGATATTGTGATGTGATTAATTTGGAATTTATTATAGATACCTATTATTGGTCAATTTTTTTTTTAATACCATAGATAAGTATTAAGTATAATAAGATACCTTACACCTAGACTGTCATACCGTCTCCACTCAGAATCGTTTTTTTTATCCAGTGATATTATATCATTGAATTCAAATTTAATACTATCCATTATACAGTGACCCATTTGTAACCTGCTGTACAGCAGAGCGACATACACTTACCCACCTTTTTTTTTGTTAATTTTAGTTTTTATAGCAATAAATAAAGTGTTTCGAAAATCAGCCTCGCAAAAATGGATTGGATAAAAAAAATTTTACTCAGCCCAAAAAAATTTCTACGTTAAAATATCTCTACCTATCTTTTACTAATACAATACTAAATTATTTATATGGTTAAAGAAATAAATAATAAAATATCCTCAGACAGTCCTATAAGAGGTTTGCAGTTTCCGTTCATAGTTGTTTTTCAAATATTCATAACTTGAGTGCATTTCATAGGCTCCAAATCAGACCAGTTTTTCATAAATTATAAAAAATATTTATTCTGAGTGTACCTACGTAGTTATTTATCATTTAATTCAAAGCGACCTAACTAACCTAACCTGTTCAATGATTATGTAAACTCAAATTTAATAAAAATTTTGTTTAGTAACCTTTGTTACTAAAAAGTTACATCGTCTTCAATAAGACCATCGTATGATTTTTATTTTTGTTATTGTTATTTTTCTAAAAATTCCAATAAAAAAATTTTCACTAGGTCCAAAACCTTAAAAACGTACCTAATATAAGGTTCCTATAGTACCTAAGTTGCTAATAATTGAAAAAAAATAGATGGTAAATCCACAATATTTGTTTATAAATCACAAGCGTTCAAAAATATAAATTTGACGAAGTTATATAACAAATATTTAATATACATTATGTATAGGTAAGTACTTTCAAAATTTTAAAATTTTAAAATATTAATAATAATATAATAAGTGCAATATTTCGGCAAAAATTAAATCAACCTACCGCGTAATACTGATACTTAGATAAATTACTTTAATAGCAATATCAAAAAACTTATCATGAAATATACCGTTATACTAATGGTAAAATAAATTACTTTAATAGCAATATCAAAAAACTTATCATGAAATATACCGTTATACTAATGGCAAAATAAACTACATTAATAGCAATAATATCATGAAATATACTTAGTAATATAGGCTGACAGACAATATCAGTTCAGTTTTCGCTCAGAATCGTTTTTCATATATACAATTATTTATCATTGAATTCAAATTTAATAGATACCTAGGTACCAACATTGCAGCTGTGAATTAGTCAATGAAGAGGATTACTCGATGCCTACTGTATAACAAAGCGGTCACCTATTTCCCCCTCCGGTTTTTTACGACCAAAATTAATGTATAAACTATGTTTTGATTTAACTCATATACAATTTTTGATTTACGTCATTTCATTAAATATTTTATAATTTAGTACCCACTTTGTCATGTCAATAGAAATGTTTATGATAAATAATAATTGGTAGGTACCTACTACTAATTAGGTAAATGCTATGTATGAAATGTATATTACAATATATAGGTGCCTAATGCCTATACATATTATACAGTGCACACTTATAATATAATATACTTTGTAGCTGTATAATATAATAATATTATAATATATTTCAAATGCCCATTACCGGGTGTGGCGTAGGAATTAATATAGTGCATTGGACATGATTCGATAGTACTCTGAAAAATTCTGACCAAAATATGATTAGGCTTAACATTTTTATCGATTGATGATGATTATGAAACAAATAATACTACACTGATAAGGTTTACGGTTTTAACAGTGCTGATTGAACTGAATACACATAAATACATAAAAATATTATGACTAAGTATAACAGTGCGATCAGCAGTCATCACAAATAACACTTTTTTCTTACTCTTTATTATAGAAAGATAGGTAGGTACTTATATGCAATTTTAAATCATTATTGTACAACAATGAAACTTATTTATATTAATTATTTAATCAGAACTAATTTTTTATAAAGGTTTTTCAAATGTTATTTAAAATATAATTGTATAGGTACAGATAAAAACAATCAAGGAATCATCTCTGTTATTTAGTTGATGTACCTCACCGTTAAGAATTCCAACGTAATGGGTGTGTTAAATTGGAATTAAATCGTTTTTAATACCTAAGCAATGATTGCATATTATGCTTATTATGTACAAGAAAAGTTTATTTCACATTATTTAGAATTAAAACGTTATGAAACATTTACGTTAAACTTGATTAACGTTTATATTAAAACAGTATCTTAGTTTTTTGTTTACATATAACGAGTGACACCATACAGAGTGACAAACACCAACATCTGAACAGACGCTACAGCACAATTTAGAAGTCATAATAGATGTTGCATCATGGGGGTCAGGGTTTGGTATGTGATACCTTTCTGAATTACACGTAATTTAATAAAACCAGTGTATTCATTGGTCCACTTAAAATCTATAGCCAAATATTTTGTATGGTTAATAATAAATATTAATAATAAAATAGTATCGATTTATATGAATTTATATAAAATATATTCACAACACCTATAAAACTTTTGATATATTATGTATATTATTATTATACTTAGGTGCTGAAAAATCAAAACTCAAGGATACCTAGTGAAACCCAAACATTCGTTAATTTACATTCAATATTAAACTGGTAGGTCAACATTTTTGATCGACCAAAAACCTCACCTAACCAAAAAAACATATTATATTAAATTATTTGAAACGGATAACGAGATTCAAATTCTTTTATTGTTTTAATTATATAAATACGACGTTTATAATAATACAAGATAAAAAAAAAGTGTTTAATAATTTTTGTAATTAATCATTTGCATTTTGATGTAATCAAAAACTGAATAGATGAGTGTACAACGCAAAACAATTTGCTACCCTGTGTATAAACTAACACTAATAGATAACAATAATAAATTATGATAGGTATACTTTAGTATTTATGACCAGATGATAATAATATGTAGGTATGTACATACCTATATAATTCCGCATGAATATTTTAATACACTAAATTTTTTACATTATAATAATATTATTATGTTGTAATTTGTAATCGTAGGTGTCCGTTATCGCTTAGCATACCTATAGACATTGATCTTACCTATTCAACATCGATAAAATATGTACGAATGTAACTATGTATGTATATATGTACTAATGTATGTATGTATGTATGTATGTATGTATGTATGTATGTATGTATGTATGTATGTATGTATGTATGTATGTATGTATGGATGGATGTATGTATGTGTGTGTATGTATGTACTATAAATATATATTTTTTTGTTTGAAAAAATATTTATTGTAAAGAAAACATTTATAATACAAGTAAGTAATAACATTAAGATTATAATATATAATGTGTGTATGTATTTATGTACATATTACCTATGTATGGACGATGAGTAAATTCAAAAACAGTATAATCGATACTTTGCAGAAGCGTCGTTAATTATGAAATTTACATCTTTACAAATTTCCACGCCCCAGATACGACGTATACCATCGTTACGTACACTCAAAGTGTATTTTAAAATGTAATTAAATTGGTACGGGAAAAAAAATATCGAGAGGAATCGAAACGATACGCGCATCTTATCTCGTCGATATAGCGGCGCGACAGCACGTTGTAGGTTACTGGTTGCCGACGGGCAATGACGCCCACGACCTTGTGGTTTTTATTAGTTAGTATTATAAGTTATTGAGTATAAACTACAGTGACGACCTAGGATTATCTTTGGCACAGTAGCGCGTGCATCGGTGTAAGTGTATATACTATATAATATAATGTGGGGAGGCAATAGTCGTGTATTTTATGGAAAAACTTCTAAATCGTAAAATGTTATGGTGTCCCGAGTCCGGAGCCGATCTAACCATACTAACCGCAGACTTAATGCTATTTACGTATACATATTGTTATTATTATCATTAATATTAATACGATATTTATCTAATTCGGAGTGACTTATTTAGCACAATCCGAGCGAGTCGATATCGCGGGAGATATCAAACACTTACTATTCCTTATGAAGAACATAAAATTAAATTAAAATAAAATTTAATTCCGAAAATGTTTAATTTAATAACAAGTGTCCATCTATGTAATACCGTAAACATCTAATTATTTATTAATATAATTATTCAAATCTCGATTGGAAGAGAAAACAAGTACTTAAGTGCAATAATAGATATGAAATTGTTATCCTTTTCTGACGGACTTATTTTTATATAATTCAAAATTATAATGTGCATAATATAAACTTATTAAGAAAAATATCTAATACAGTAACGATAATTACCTAACTATTAAGGTAAGGATTAAAATGATTGTGCTTTTAAATTTTACTTGGAAAATAATATTAATCATACTGTACATAATTAATTGCATACTCTCTAAAATTCGAACGAATAGTCTATAAATATAATATATAAGACAGAGATGATTATAGTACTTTTCACAAGTTAACTCTTTATCAGTTAATCCAATCGCCATGCAGTTTTATTTAAATCATATAGAATACGTCATATCATAGAACAAATTCTAAGCATAGTTTAAATGAATTCTGTCCCAGATTGAGAAATAATTTAGGAATCTAGAATTCCCCATCGGCACCATCTGTCCAGTTTTTAAAGTGAATTTTGCGTAATATACAACAAACTTTTTATATAATTTCATTTAGAATATATATAAATATATACAGAATGATTCATCAATTATGCTCATAAGCATTTTTTCCTTTAATAATTAATTAATTTGATTTTTGAAATTTTTAAATATACTCAGACACTAAGGAACGACTAAGGAATGACCTGTGGCGATACAAACTTCAATTTTTCAAATGAGAACCCCCTTTTTTATTATAAATTTTTTAATGGATCATTTTTTTTTTTTTTGAAAATGTTGATGTACCTAATTCATATTTAAAATTAGTAGTTTCTTAATTATTAAAATGTTTATATTAAGGATAATGGTACATAAAAATGGTTTTTAAGAAATCTATAAAATAAACGTATTATTGGAACTAGTATTTATTACAATTGGGCCATTTTTACAAATTATTAATGTTGATAGATTAATATTATCTAATGACTAAAATGTTCAACCATTGGATCTTTTATCCTCATAACACAAAATTAAATAACTCTAAACTACTCGTTCAAATGTTGAACTAAGTACATCAACATTTTCAAAAAAATTATTAACTAAATAATATGTTACAGTATAAAATGGGATTCTGATTTGAAAAACAAAAGTTTGTATCTCCACACGACACTCCTTGGGAAGGTAGTACAATTAAATCTCAAACATTTTAAAATATGGTCTCTAAGTATATTTAAAAAATGTTTTGCATTTTTTGATACTTTAGAGTTAAACTACACACACGAATACGCATCATGTGAGGTCCGCGATCTACCACAGGTTTATTCCCTACCTGATAATATACTGTTTGCATAATCACCGAAACCTAGCAATATCAACGTATGCCGTGTCCAGATAGCTTGTATAGCTATTATAAATTATTCTGTTATAATAAACTCATACTAATGAAAGTATAACAGTGCCTAAAGATAGTCTTTGTTGTAGAAAAAAATTGGTTTGAAAGTTGTTTCTGGTAGCAAATTTGATCTATTATTGTTACTTTGGGGAGAGCGAAAGGGGATCAAAAGAAAAATATACAGGAACTTTTCAAAATAATCGGTAAAAAAATAGTTATAAGCGACTATTTTTATACAAAACTAGTTTTTTTCAACAAAATTGATATAATTTTTTTGTAGTTAATCCTAATTAATAGCTGATGAGTATTGAATTTTTCACAAAATATTTATATTTATATAAATCATTTTAATTATAATTACTAATTTATAGACATTAAATAATTTAATACCTACTATAATAAACACAGACTTATTAAGGGGATTGGAAGCGGATTTTTTTTGTTTTTGTCCATCATACGTGGAACATACCTAGGTATTTAGACTTGTTTTCATTTCAACGTACCGATTAATCTGGTAAAGGGTTAATAATTCTAAAAACAGATTTGAATTTTTCGTCAAGTTTGCTTGAGATAAACTTTCCCAGATTTTTAATTTTTTGATTTTAACTTCTCCATAAATATTAATAGTATTCCATTAATTAATTGATGATTTTTATTTTTATAAATAATAATAGTACCGAATTGTACAGTTAATACTGTGTAGTGTGTCCCCACATAAAGTTTGGCAATTCACCTATGATATTATATTATATTATATTATAATGTTCATATAGCTAGAGTCTGGGAATATCAAACAATTTATAATAATCAATTTCATTCTATTCATTAACCATTTCATTAGTCTTTTTTCATTTAGATATTAACATTTTTTAATCATATTCAACGCATAGATATTTAAGTTATAAGTGAAAAATAAATTAGTTTGTAATTTTCTTTTAATCGATCAAACATTAACAACTTAAATAATAGTTGGCAAATTCCCACATAGACGACAACGTCTTATAATAAAACCAACTCCTGGAACGCTTTAACAACGCACGCCAATTTATTAAGTGTTATTTCCCGGTAAATCAATTTCTGCATTAACGATATAAATATATACTTTTACGACTAGAAATCTTCTACGCCATCGTCTCCCGAGGACATTTAGAAATATAATTCATTTAATAACGCAGTCAATACCTACAATCTGCAAAAAATTATGTTTAGCTAATAATAAGTAGCATAGTAATAGTAATAAGGATTCGATAACACGAGACGATTATCATAAAGTTTAGCGTCTACTACCATTGTCAGCTAATAAGTATAATATTATAATTATACAAATTTATTATTATGTAATAATACCAATTTTTTTTTCAATTTCCTTTTTTTACAATTTCACGACACACTGATATAACTGATTGGTAGTGAGTTACTAGGAATAAAACCACTCCGTCCTCACTAACGACAATATGTTAGGATTCATTCAAACCAAAGTATATAATATTCTATATTATGTATAATATAATATCACGATAATATATTTATAACTAAACTTAACATTTTTATTATTATATTATGATATCGCAGTAAGCGTAAATACTAGTGAGCAATTCAACAATGCCTCTTAATCGACCTAGCCTAACACGGGCTAACCTGTATGTGTATCTCGGTTTTAGTGTAACTCAGTTCATTTTGGATAGCTTTATAGTGCTTTATTGTCTGATGGTAAATAATAATTGAACTACGTAATAATATAAATACATGTATATTGTATACCTAGGTAGTTGGTACAAGTATAAACACATTTATTTACATTTTATTTTCGAGAAAATCTCAACATATATGTACACCGTTACTACGTTAGTATATAATGTTGCGAACCGTTTGTAAATGTTCTCATACCTTCTCAGAAAGTTAAATTTTTAAACAAGCTAGTTTTACTGTATTTACACTAAATTTTTCTGATGAAAAAAGGAGCCCGAAAGTAGAAACAATATTAATTTAAAAAACCTTATAAACTACAAGTATTAATAATAGAACAAACTAATATTTATCATATATATATATATATATATATATGTAGGTGAAATAGATTATATACATATTATAGTGCTTTATTTTATATCTTTTCATAGGCGAAGTCTGGTATAGTCTCGTACAACAGCTAGCTTATATATTATATAATTTATATGCAATTAATACGTTATTTTTGTGGTCCAGAAATCTTTTAATTATTTCAGTTATAGTAAATTTTTATTATCTAGTTTACACGTGCAATCCCCCTCCCCCCACAGCCATGAACAATAAATTCCACACAAACACTGTGTGTAGTATGACGTTAAGTCATAAACTTTTGATATTATACTTTTTAATCATCACCGTTCAAAATATTTTCGTGATTATTGCAGTACAAAAAAAAAAAGTACCTATGCTTAAAAGCAACAGTGAATCTGTAAATAAATCACACCGATATTTAGCTCGGTTCTGATCAAAGTCCACAGGAGGAAATCCGATCGTAAATCCCCGTCATCAGATTCAAAAACGAGGGAACAACAACGACACGGTATAAATGTCTTGATTGATCGGTCACCTCCAAGTTTACGTACTGTATACATAACCGTTTTATAAATACATAATACATATACATTTATAATATCTAAATACGAAAGACTTGCAAGGTTAACGTCATTGCAATGTAAATATTGAGATTTCTGAAATTAATAAATTATTATTTTGATTTCGCGAAAAGTAAACCGTCTTAGGTACTACGCGGGCGATTATATCACTGTTGTTGTTTGTAAATGTTTTTACCACGTAGTTTTTAATCTTTTCATTTTGTAATGTAAAATAAATAAATAAACGTATAATATTAAAGCCGTGGTATGTTGAGCCATTCAAAATAAGAATTTTTTTTTATTTTATTCGTTATAATGGTAATTATTATTATTATTATTTAGGTATATTCTCTGGTCGGCAGATGTTTCGATAATTTAATTAATTTTGATTTTATTATTGCGTGGTGACGTTTATGTTATTTTTATCCCGTTATAAGATGTGACACTATCCAGACATTATTCTAATAATAATAATGTTTATTGTTTATTGTACACAGATATAATCACATTCCGGCGTTTTCGTTGAATTACGCAATTCGTTAACATAACATAACGAAATATTATTATACGCAAAACATACTTGAAATATATAATAATAAGCAAAACATATAATATATACCTACTACGTGTGTCCACAAATGGGTCAACATGGGTATCCATATTTTGTAATTCTGACTTAACTATTGGATCATAAATGCTATAACTTACAATTTTTTAACTCTTGTATTTTGCGAATGAACAACAACTTAACTTTTTTTGTGTACCCTGTTTTTGAGGAGGTATATGCCTTTTACTTACCTCTAAGTACCTACCAATTATTGTTATTTAGTTAATACTTATTATAATTTTTAAAAAAACGACCACCGCCACTGGAGTTAATATGGACGAATACCGAAAATAAAATCATACTTAAACAATTTAATGAATTATCAATAATAAATCATTAGGTAAGCTTTAAAGTTTAAACCATGTGTAGTGTTAAACATAGCGCACTCGCAAGTAACTTAACGCGTTATAAACAATAATAAAAGTCGTAAGTTTACGTTATTATTACATTATTACAACCACTCATGTATAATACTATATACAAAGATACAAGGGTGGAGTGAAGGATAGGCGTGTGCGTCGTAAATCATGTGTACGAAAACGGTGCAGGTATTCATTTAAATATTATTAATCATCGCAGGTTTTGTAAATATTATTAATCATCGCCGGTTTCGTAAATATTATGATAAATATATGATATACTTATTTACACTGCAGTAAACGCGCTGCAACTTAACTTATATAATATAATATTGTTATATATTAAAAGTTTAACGCACGTGCCGTAAAAATATTAAATTATATACCTAGTCTGATATATTGACTATACACTACGTTTATGTCAAAATATCAAGTCTGGGCCAGTTACCTAATTTTTATTAACTCGTGAAGTTAAGTTTAAAGTTGTAAAAAGTTACATTTTTTTTTTAAATTTATTACCATTACCATCTTATTTACCATATTAAAGTGAACTGATTTATGTACGGATTCTAACATTATAGTTAGACGTAGTAGAATTATAGGTACTTTCCAATGAGAATTTTAATAAGTATAATATTATTGTTTATGCTCATGCGTTACAGAGGAAAAATATGCACCAAATCTGTTTAAAGACACAAATATACGAAATTCTGTAGATCAACACAGTATTACATGAAAGGGATTGGTTTGGTATTATATAATATTATATTATATTATGTATCGTATATTATAATAGGTAGGTATATTATATATTTATATTATTATATAATACGCATCTGTGCATGTATAGATCAAATTAGAAAACGTGACTGCCGACTACGTAATATATACTTATGTAGGTAGGTACATTGTACTGCTTTGCTTTGTTTTGTTTGGGCTGTTTGGCCTATTTTCTATAGCTGACTGGATAGACCTTTAGCAAAAAGTTCTTGAATATTGGTTTTGTGTACTTAGTATACCTACTTATTTTGTAGTTGTTCTCCGTTTGTATATTTTGTCAATAATAGGAGTTCCGGTGTCCCACGGTAATTTGGGGCTTTATTACGGCCTATTGATTGAATATTTATTCGAAGAGATTGTTGGTCTGTGTAAAAAATTGATTTTAATATCGTTTTTGAAGTTATTTTATAATTTTGTTGGTTTTTACCTATCGTAGCACAACTTCGTTTCTTAAGAACTTCGACATGTCCGTCATTGTTCTGAGCAATATTGTTTATGCCAATTCTAGTTGGCGCAGTTGATAGGGTACAGGGCGTCAGGCTGCGCTGACGTAAGTTAAAGCAAGTGTGATGTACACTGTTAAGGCTATGAAGACGTGTGGTAGCTTATTTTGTTGAGCACCGGGTAAAGCATTCTGGCTCTTAGGATAATGTTTGTAATATAGTCCTTCACACGGTTTTCTTTTTTTGTCTTTTGGTCCTCTTGATCCACGTAGCTAATTGTAATACCTATAGATATTTTGTGTTGTTTGATCATCCATTTGCGATCGCTTCAAGTAAATTGTCGGAATGCATAAGGGTTTCGTGTTGCCAAACAAAACTTACCTACTGATTTGATTATTCAAATGTTAATTCCTTTTGTTTTTTTTAGCGACACCTTACCATAGTGGAACTGGTATCGAAGGCACAGTGTCGGTGTGAGGGTCGCAGAATCGGTGTGTTCTCTCGCTGGACAGATCATAGGTGGACGTATAATTATCACTTATCACCAGTGTATCTCATCATTGAATAGGTCACTGTAATAGACGTGTTAAAATGCATATCAACATGAATTGCGTATCACTTGACATGCGCCAGATAAGGCGCGGGTCAGGCTCTATTTCTAAAACATGTTTATAATGTTCATTGTATATTATATAACTATTTATAGTTAAATTAGTAGTTCATGTTTCTATAATTAATGCGATCGGTTGAAAAATATTTTCAACAATTATCTAATAGGTAGTATGTTATATTATTAATAATTATATCGTATAATTTATTAATATTGTTATAAACATAGAAGTCTATACAAACGTAGGAACATTAATTAAATTGGTGCATCGGACATCTATATATATATTATATATTTATAAATTACGGTTAGTGTTGTAAAATAATTATTGTTTTATAACTTAAAATTAATATTTTAACATTTAAAACTTAAAAGCTATGACAACGGGCTCGATAGTTAGAACATTTAATTATAATATATTTGTACATATTTTACGCGTACAAATTTAAAGTTTGATTATTTCTCGTTTTGCATGAAACACGATTAGTGCATTAGGATGACATTAGTAGTAATAATAATAACAACATACCTACTATACATATTATATATTTTGGCACCAGTAAAAAATCATTTATACTACACTTTTTGTGCAAACACGCTCTAATAAACTTCAAATTCGCATTTCATATATTATTTAACTATCATAAAAAAAAAATTAAAAACCATGTTAGGTACAGACACGCACATTGGCGCTGAAACACCACAAATATTGTAATAGCATTTTATTATTTATTTTAAACGTTGAAACTGTTAATTTTTTAGTACACACATTTTCGACCAGGAAAATAAAGCTTTACGATTAGTTTAATGGATTTCCAAAAAGATATTAAAATGTTCTGCAAAATACACATGTATACATACATATTATAGACAAAGTCATATGAGCACCTACGTAAACCTTTTTATAATGTTTCAATTGAATTTTGTTATCGTAATATTTGTAAAACGATATCATAAATAAGGTTATGGACACCACTATTGTACGCATAACGTATTGTACATATTATATTAAATCGACCATGAACAATAATTATACATATATATTATGTTTGTTGCCCGGGGATAAATAAAACCAAGATGGTCAATCCACTTGCGATAAATGGTAATAAGAAACTTTTTTTCTTATGTGTATCCCATTGTCAACATAAATAAATAAATAGGTACCTATGCAGTTATGATTTTAGCGGGTAAGACACTATAAAATGACTGATCTATTTCCCAAATTTTCCTCGTCAAAATTGGTAAGCCTCAGCCATACACTTAATAAGTATTTACATGCAAATTTGTCTTTTATATAATATTTTACATTAATAAGCAAAAATTGATACTGGGAAATGAGTGCACACTACTGTGCAATGTATCGGTTTAATCAAGTCTTCTAGTCGTAAAGTATTTCACAGATAAGTAAAAATCAATAAATATTATTGGAAAACCACAATTCCCCTCAAAAGTGGTGGAAAACATGAATAAGTAATTTTGAGAAAATAGATATTTACTTTTAAAAGAAGCATCTTCTATATTTTATATTGTCAAATAATGACGTTATCGTCGTGGAAAAGTAATTGTATTTTAACATTGCATTGAACGCGTAGAATATTAAATTATTATTATAATATTATAATGTATGTATATTATTATATATTTATATATAATAGGGATTGGCTTTCGCCATACAAAAAGCGTTGCACAGTTCGAGATTGAGTTTTCCGGAAACTAAACATGCAAAAAAAAAATGGAAAAAAGTCTCGCAGGGGTACGAAATACTAGAAAAAAATACACGACCAATATGCGGTTCCCATGGTGTCCATTATTATTATTATTATTTTATACTATTGTAGTAGACACAGGGTCCGTTTCATTAAAGCTCAATACTATGCTATTTATACGCTCTATATATTCAGTGAACACAATCACAATAAAATAATATTCTCTTATAAGTCATATAGATAATATAAGTGTATGATACTATTATATAATATATTTGTATATTTGATATTATGTTATGTATATCGACGTCCATGGATTCTATAAAAAACCACCGGTTTGAGGTAATTGTTACACGGACAATTTCCCTTTTCTTTGGGTATACAAATAATATAATATAATGCATGGCATGAGTACAACACGCATATAATATAACTATACGTGTAGGTATAATATTTACAATCGTTGATGTTACGCAAAAACCTTAGAAACATTTCCACAGCTCAAAATGGATCGATGAAACCAATTCATATTAATTATAAAATTAAAACGTAGAAAAAAAGGCTAATATATTACTATAGTTCTTCTACAAATATAATATTATCTAATATATAAAAATCTCGTGTCACAATGTTTGTTACCAAACTCCTCCGAAACGGCTGGACCGATTTTAATGAAATTTGTTGTGTATATTAAGTAGGTCTCAGAGAGGGATGTCAACTATTTTTCACATCCATATTTTTATTTTAAATGTGGCTCATACAGGGAATTTTTTTAACCTACGACAATTTATTTTATTTTTTATACAGTTGCCGTTGGTTACCAAACATATTAAATTATTTCGCAGAATGTGTTGCTAAGCGCAATAAGCGTGTGTTGTGACTGAACTCCTCCTAAATGGTTTGAATGAATTTTTTTGTATGCGTTTGCGTTTATTCATCTGATTTTAGTACGGTTAGGTTAGGTTAGGATTTTGTATTAATTGATTATATCAATCCACCATAGGTAGAATACGACAAACTTGGTATAACTTTGATACTTTAGAGTTAAATCATACACTAACGTACATACAGCACGGGGTCCGCGATCTACCGCAGATAGATTGCCTACCTGATAATGTACTGCTGCGAATCAGAATTTTTATTACGGGCAACGGAAAAGTTAAGATTAATTTTGAAACCATACACCGAATATTAAATAACGAATTGAACAAAGTTTGAGTCGCATATAGTTGGTACTCTTAATGGGCAACGAAGTGCACGGGTTCAGCTAGTAATAATATATACATAATACAATTTTTAATATATTAATATCTCACCACATTTTTACGTGAGTACCATACAGTACCTACAACAATACGTATATCTACTAAACGTTAAAATAACAAACAGGGTGATTCATCAAGCTCACCTCCTTTTTTCTTTAATGATGCAATTATTCAAATACTTATTTTTGAAATTTTAAAATATCCTACTTTAAGAGTTTAAGACAATACTTTTGTGTGAGTAGGTACTTGAGTTTTTTTTTCCATTTAAGAAGTGTCCTGTGGGGTTGTGGCGATATAAACTTCAAAAGTTTTTTTTTTTTTAAGAACTACCCTGTTTTACCTTCAATTATTTAGCGGGTGATTTCTTTTTAAATGCTCACATATCTAAATCAAAATTTGTACGAGTATTCTCTGATTTATTAAACCTTATATACCAATCATAATAATCCATAGTACAAATAGCCAAGGCAACCAACTATTGGTATATATAGAAAATTTAAATATGTTTATACCATTGTAATGAATGTTTACTGTTTAGTCGTGTTTTTATAAGTTATTTTACCATTTTTACAATTACCTATTACACATCGTAAATTACTAATAGATTAATAAAATGTATCTATTATAATTTTTATTATATAATATAAGCTATAATGCTTCTTGTGCTATCGAATTTCGTATCAAACTTTTATCGTGAATATAAGCAAATAAATATTACATAAAGTAAATAATGTATTAGCATAGTATTTTCTATTGGGTACCTACTTATCCTTAGTACATAATGTTTAATAACTCGGAAACTAATAGTTTCAATTTTCTAGTTGGACGCGAAAACAGGTAGGTTTGTTTCCAATTCGAGAATATTCAGTCTTCATATCACTATACTTAATCTTGCGATAACCACTTTCCAACAAAACCCGGCGTCCGAAAAACTTGATATATTTATGTGATATTATTAAAGATGGTATAACAGTTTCTGGGTTATATTTGGGATTTATAAATTATAATACTTTATTGTTTAGGTACAGTTTAAAAACATTATCTTGTGACCTACCAACAATTGGCACACACCCACCAACGAGTCGAGACTCACAGTAAAAAAGATACTACCTTAAATAATGCTACATCAGGTAAGTCCCCCGGGGGGAGGGAGGGGGGTCATCAAAGATATCGAAGTGAAAAAAGGTTGTTTCTACTGATAACTCTGGTGGATATCTAAGGTTTTGTTCTTGATGTAGCACTAGTGTAGTCTCAAAAGCTAAGTCTAAGTGTCAATTTATCAGTCATATCCAGTGTAAATAAGACCTGGTTGGCCAATACGCCTGTGGACTGTGGTGGTGTGGTGGATTAGATATTTCAATTTGAGTGCAACTGGGTTCCGGACGATTCTGGTGTAATTTACTAGAGATCAAATCAGGACGTGGCTAGAATTTGAAATTTGAATACGATAGTTGAAAACAGGGGTGTTCTCATTTCAAAAAATAGAAGTTTATATCTCCACGAGATACTCCTTTAGTAGTACAAAAAATCTCGAAAAATTGAAAATTGGTCTTAAAGTACCTATATTTAAAAATTCGAAAAATCAGTTTTTGTACATTGTTGAAGAAATAAAAGGAGGCGAGCTTGCTTTCTTGCCCTGCATATATATTATATATGTCTATAATGTATAGGATGTATCATATTTCATTGTCAGCATAGTTATTTAATGATTACGGGTCAATAAAATAGAATTTCAATGAATTTTATGATGTGTTTATTTATTCTTGCTTAAATAGGTAATTTTTTAACGGAAATTCAAAAATGTGCCATACTAAATGTTTTAAATTTTAACAACATTTTCTTAACGGATTCTAGTAGAGTTTTCTTTCTGAAAAGTGCTTATCAAATCACCAACGTCCAACACTGTAGCTCATTATTTTATTAACTATGAGCTACGACCGAAATTCAGTAAATTAATTACTTGTTTTATTTAAATAATTGGAATAAATACTTGTTTGTATAAGTTTCTATCCTAAAAATGAGATTTTTTTATAATAATATAAGTATTGCATTAAATTTCATATTTAAACTTATAAAATTGTTTTCAGATTATATTTTATCATGTTTAGACTTCAAATATAATTAAAAATAATATCTAAATATTTATCCACAATCCTTAAAAAACCATGTGTACAGCGACGTATGATACACTCCATATAATATAATACATAAATATATCATAGAATATTATTAAGTCCACCTATAGGTATGTGCAACTTTAATAGAAAAACTGTAATTACGAGTCTCGTGCAGAACGACTTTATAAGTGCAACATTTTGAGGGATAGGATATTTTAACAATGAAACTTTATAATGTTTTTGTCATTAAATATGGTTTTTATTTTTCATGATTTTCTCAAAAAAATACTGACATTTTTTTAGATCGTTGGAAATAACCGCACACTAACGATTCGTACAACATAGTGTAGTAGCAGTATACAATTATTTGCCATGCGATTATGTTTCAGAGTTATGGAAAGACGTGGGCAAGACAGTTTTAAAAAATTTTCCACAAGTAAATCATATAATATTATTGTGTTGCATAAATGTTCAGAATTTAATACACGATTATTATAAATACACATCACAAATTTCGCATATACACCACGCTGTAAATTATTTTTTTCTTCAAAATATGGTTATTATATTATTACGTCTTTGTTTCTCATTTCCTTTCCTCGCCACGCACACCTTCGACGATTTAGCCTGAGATATCACGGAGGCTATCACCATTATATATATATATATACATATATGGAATTGTTTTCTTAATATTGTTATAATAGAATTCGATAAAAAGAAAATCCAATCATTATTTTTGTAATATAACGTAATCTGACCGCCATGCCGTGGAGGCGCGACGTCAATCGTGTTACACGAGAAAAGACTCATCCGGATCGTCATCAATAATATTGGTTAAAAACACTACCACTATTCGTATAATATAAAAGTTATAATACTGGGAGACTAGTCACATATAGGCGTCAGATTACAGAAAGTGAGCAAACGATGGTTATAATGAGATGAATACAAAAATAATAATAAACAAAAAATGATTCATCGAAAAATAAAAAGCTAGTCGATTGGGAGAGGATGGAAAATGATATCGATAATGATACCGAAGAATAAATAATATTATGCAGGTCTATAATATTCGAGGTAATAATTCTTCTCACGATTTTTATTCACTTATTCATAGTTTTTGTACCAACGTAGCGATGATGGACTATTTAGAGCCGCACTTCTCGAGAAATATTTTATCTGGCGATCTTTACCCAAAAATGTTTGACCACCACGGAAATTAGGGTTGCGTGGGGACAGCAGTCACATATTTATGGTGGATGGGATAGATCTCCCCCCCCCCACATGGCCTTTTTTTTACTATTTTGCATTTCAAGGTAATCTATGTTCAGATAAGTATTTCGGTTCTTTCCTATTATATGAGACCTACGGCTGTCATCGCGACTATACCACCCAAGACTATCTCCGTTATCTTGACTACCGTTCTTATTTTGTGAAACATCACAATCCTGTTATCTAAGGACTAAGACTACTAAAATGGTAATTTTCTGTTATAGGAGACTACCTTATTTTTCTTGCCTTCTTTGATATATTTTAAAATAATATGTATTGTGGGGATGGTCAGAATGAAATAAAGAAAAAAATTAAATACATAGTAATATTATTCGTAATGTATTTTACACGGTACACGCCAAAGTGCTAAATTTGCCGCGGCGTACGGAAAACAATACAATAATAATAATATGTAATATAAAATGGTAAATCCACAAATAAAATAATAAATGATTTATGTATTAGAGGATGGGAACATTCGAATTATATAAAAAAAAAATAAATACATAATAATTATTCGTAATGTACCAAATTTGCCGTGGCCAACAACAATTACAAAAACTAATAATGTACGTAATGATAGTAGGTAAAGATATACAATAAAATAAATATAATCGCAGCTTATTTAGTATTATTTTAATTCAGCTATAATAGGTATCAGCTAAGATAGGTAGTCTTGGGTGGTAGTCGCGATAATAGCCGTAGTCTCGTATAACATGAAAGTATAATTTTCGTAGTCTTAGATAACAGGATTGTGATGTTGTCAAAAAACAGGGTAGTCTCGTATAACAGGAAAGTACCAGTATTTCTATAGTATTATAGAATAAAACACGCTGTAGTAGATACTTGGTAGTTGGCGTACCTACATTTTCTTAAAACTTTACACGACAAGTAGGTAACGTCAATAATTGCAATAATAATTAATTCAGATTCTGAGGAAATAAAGTATAACCATGGGATATTCTAAACATATATACTATTTATTTTTATTATTATTAATGTTAAGGATTCGACAATGGAGATCATTAGCCTGGGGTATTTTTGGGGAGGGTACTGTAGGTTTTTAACACGTGTGTATATATGTGGTAAGAATTTGTCACTAAAAATCTCGGGTGGTCACCCATCCAGGAGTTAGTGAAACCAACCAGTGCGTACCAGTGGGTTTTGTAACTAAATGCACACACCGTGCCACTCTGAGCCACTAATTGCAAATATTGAAATATATTATACCCACATATTATTCATTTTAAGAACTCAATACGCATAATATAATAATCTAATACGTTCGTTAATGTTTGAATGTTCAGTTTTCAGCTTTGTTATTTTAATATTATAGTCCACAGTTATCCGTTTCTACATTAAAGTTAATGATAGTTAGCTTCCACAGTTACAATTGTCAAATATTATTTTTTTTTAAGCTATCATAGCATATTAACATAAAACGTATGAATCCAAAAAAAAAAAAAACTTTATTTACGTACTTCTCTACAAATAAAAATTGCGTTTTGAAAACCTTGTGGTAATTATAATATAAATGTACACATTTCAATTTATTAGAAAAATACCTTTATGTAGTAATTTGTTATAGGGTTAGGTCCGTTATAAGAAACAGTATTTCAAAAACAGTGATCCTGTCACTAAATATTTTATATTTTTTCCTATTTGTTATTGAGGTATGATTATTAATAAATACATATATTATCATAATATATTCATATTATTAGAACAGGCTAAATGGGTTGACCTTAATGCTTTATCAATTGTCACCAATCACTTATACCACCAAGATATGTAATTGACGAGCTATGTCTCAAAAAAAGAATATTTAAATTTGTGTTAGAGATAATGGACGTCAAATTGTAAATATTTATTGCTGTATTTTATGAGTAATATAGTAAAAAAATAGTGTTAAATTCCACATATATTTGAAATAGGAATTTCGTTTTTAACAATTTATAGTAATCTCAAGTAACAATATATACTAGCATGTATGTTATATAATATAATACTTACCTAGTGTAATAAATTAGAACAACGTATTTTTTATTTATGATATTAAAAAATTATATTAATTTAAAGCAACATATTGAGTGAGAGGGTGGAACCCCTTCCCCCCTTGAGTTAGTGACCGCTGGATAAATTTATATCTCCCTCCCCCAAAATTCAAAAACCTAAACACGTTACTGGGGAGACACAATGCGCCACGTGCCATCCGCGAATGACTTTATCAGAATCTATCTAATCGTATACAATATATAATATCATCATAATAACACTTGCTTATAAAATTATAATAAATAATAATACCATGTGATCAGGATAGGTTATATAAAGAAGGGTTTGAGACTGTAGGATTTATTGCACTAAGAATACGCGTTCAAAATTACCAAAAAAGCTCTGAAATAATTATTTTAGGGTAAAAATGGCGTCAAACTATATAAAATATAAAAATATGAACTCATATTATGATACCTATCATAATATTATAGATAACTGTAAAACATCCCTACATATTGAGTAGGTACGCCTTTTTTTTTGAAAAATATAACAAAATATGTTACAAATTTTATTTTATTTCACTATTTCACTGTTTCATTAAAATTAATTTATATCTTACATAGAATATTATACAATAACCGAGAAAAGAAATATAAATGCACGAAGGTTGGAACAATTAACTAATACACAGGACTAGCACTAGACACTAGCTACGAACAACAAAATCGCGGACACAAAGTTGTACGGAATTCGTACACATGCGATGTAACTGCACTCTACCTATTGGTAACACGAACTACGTTTATGTTCAAAAAACATACAGCATAAAATTCTGATAAGATAACCAATAAACAAAATACAATATACCTAAAAACTTCCCATGTTAAAAGTGTTATAATGAATAGGTTAATTTATAGATAACGTTGCGTCGCATGTGTAGTACTGCGGTAGCGTACAACTTTATGGCCGTCCTCCTACCCACCCACAGTCAACAGTATCCAGTCCTGTGTAGTTCATGGTTCGAACCATAGTTATTTGTGATATCTCTGTGACAAATGATCGTAGATAATATAAGAGTTCTATATTATTATATATCTTGTATTATCTATGCAAATGATATCATATAATATGATATATATAATAGGTATATTATACATTCTTTTTTTGGGAAATAAATAAATAATAATAATATATGATACCTCTGTAGGAAGAGTGCTACACATTGGCGCAAATAGCGTTTGAGATTTGGGGGGGGGGGGATAATAGGGCTATAGGGCCTTACTTTGATAATATTGAATAAGCTTAAAACAAAATATAGGAAATGTTTGGGGGGGACTATGGACATTTTTGGGGGGGGCTTAGCCCCTAAAGCCCCCCTATTTTCGCCTATATTGCTACAGTACTTAGGCTGTATGTACGATTAATATGTTATAGTTATGTGACTTTCTCAAGAATCACGCAGCAGCCAAAAATTAATTTCCCGGGCTGCGCCGAGGGCTAGGGCGGTAAAGCGCAATTATTAGCATTTTCACCGCATAATCATTGTTATCACGCATAGGCACGTAAATGCACGTTACAGCGCATCTATAAATAACATACATTATACATATTTAATATTACTATATATAGGGGTGCATAGTAAAAATTTATCTATATCACGCACTGTCATTATTACTCATTAGACTACCTGCATAACTCAAAATTCATCAGTTTTATATGACACGTGTATTTTGATAATATTATGAGATGTGTACAATAAAAAGGCTCCATAAACATAAAACACATATTTTCGTAATTTTTCGGTGGTTTTTCCCGTGGCATTAAATAACTATTGAGAAAATCGAAAAATGACCTCTCTAAAGTACCATCTTGATCCAATTTGCTAAAATATAAGGTACTATATGTTGAAATCTAAGCACTCCTTTTGGAAGAAATTTTGTATACAGGATATAAAAAGGAAAAAAAAAATAAACACCATTATAAAACCAATAGCTTCCTCGCTCCGCTCAGAATCTAATAGTCTTTAATTTTTTATGTATATTGTATGTAATTTATTTTCACAGGAATAGGGACCTATTTTAAATGTTATGTATTGTAGTATTAATGGTTATTACCTATACATTGTTAATTTATCCAGGTTTTAACTGCAGAAATCTAAACTGAAGATCGCCATATTTCAGTTGACGGCGTTCTTCTATTTTATACAGAATACGTTAACATACCTACCTAATAATTTAGATGTGAAACACCCATGCTTAAAGTTGTGGAATTTTCGCATTTTATATTTTAGTTTATTAAAGTCAAACACATTTATGTAAAACTTCCACATAATATATTAATGGGGCTATAGTACACATATTTCACTTTAACTATCTTAAGCCCATTTATAAAATTACTAACAAACGATAAAAGTGTTTTTGAAATAATAATGACGTGGAGGGGAGGGCATAAAGTCACCAAAGTAAACCTTCTTGAATTCCAGTACAACGCAGCATACCAAACAAAAGACGGCGAATTCTTTCAAAAAACATCAAGTGAAAGTAATATAATATAGATCCAATGGCATTCATATTATAATTGGCACGTTGGGACCGAAACTAAATAATTCATAGCTGGTTATTAATTTCTTTTACGAGAAGCTATAATATATTATTAATACGATGTTAACATGGGTTGTTACTTCAACGCAGTTCGTTCTCTGAAATTCTATCTTGGCCACGACTGCTGTGGCTGTCTAATCGAACAAAGTCTCTCAATTTGGTGATAGTAATGACAATGACTACCTAATGAGTAATGACTAATGTTATATATTTGGCTAATATCAACGATCATCATTACACTCACCCCAAATGTCATAACTTGACATGTACCTACCTACTACGTACGTCATTTCCGAAACACAAAAACACACTTTAAATTTATACATAATAGGTACCAACAAAATATTTTAGAATATTATATGGAAGATGCGGAGGGGCGCTGCAGTAAATTAGCACTCCTCGAGTAGGTACTAGGTTTTTTCTCGGAAGTCGTTTGTTTTAACTTAAGAAAAAGCAGTTCAGTCCTATAACTTTATACTTCTTGTCCGGGTCGTGCACGTCAAATTCACTTTCACGTATTTGTGCACCACCGCCGTTTGTATAGTATACGTATTAACTGAGAATTAGGTAACTGTCGAGGGAAAACGAATAACATATCCGTACTTTAAAGATCCGTTTTACCCGTGATGTAGAAAATACCGAAAAACGGTTAGAGTGGATTTATTTCTCTTTATTTTCGACATTTATTGTTCCGTTAAATACTACAATAATATAATTTTATTTTTTAGCCACACTAATAAATCGATAAAGAAGACATTTTCTGACGTTCTTAACAGTTAACAATATTTTTCACATTGGTTCTGTAGTGCCTACTGATAAAATATAAAACTTCACTATTTTACTATAATACTCAAAGGTTTGAGAGAGAAAAAAGGGCAGCTGTCAAGTTAAACTTGGTAGAATTTGTCATTATGAACTTATCAAACATAATATAAAACGTTTAGAATACCTATAATAATAACAAATCTTTCGAAGACATTCTCATTAAAAGTTTCAAAACAAAATATTTTAGTTTTTAAAAATAAATAATTTGTTTTAAATATTATTATTATCTTTACTATTTTATTAGCTTGGGGTGTTTTAATAAAATTATACAAGTTTAACGAATTGTAAAAGTACTTACCGATACAGTCACAATTAAATTATTTGTAATTAGGTACCCATGTATAAATATCTCATCATTAACTATCCCAGACAACCCCGAAAGATGATTAAAAATATAGCAATGTCACGACCTGCTTATCTAAATATATTATATTATGTATTATGTAATAATTATATTAAATATCTAATAAATAATGTTTTAATGTAATGTAAATATAATATTATGTAGGTATATGTATCATGTATAGACAGTATAGTATTCACTACGAAGTTCTTGACTGGGAGGTCTCTTTACCCTGTACTTCTTGTGACCATTGTCTAATATTATCTATTTATTTATAAATTAACATTATATTACAATATATTGTCCAATGCTTGCAACATATACTTGCCTAAACTAAAAATGATATTAAAATATATTATGTTTAAACATAATAACTCATATTAACAGAAAGTTATGCACATCATGCATAATTTATGCTTATTCGTTAAAATCTAAATCCATATAAATTTATACAAGTCGTATTTACTTGATTCCGAATAAATTAAAAGTAAATTATACACGATTTGTATTAATTGTTTTTTGTCCAGTAAGTATTATATATTAATATATTATGGTACCTACGTTGAAGGATTAACACTTTTATATATACAGTATTATCAAAATAAGCTTAGAAAATCTAATACATGTATAGTAAGAGGATTATTTAATGCATATTGATATTAAACTTTCAATAGCCTATTATACACAATTCATTTTTAATTAACACCATATAATTAAACGAGTAATTGAAAATGTATAACATACGCTGAAACTAACCCTGTATTTGCTAGACAATAACTGGCTGGCCCTTACAAGCACAGTACTGGCCACAATGTTGGCTAGTGCAGGAGTGCTACAATAGTGCTGGAAAACTAGTACTAGCAGCCAAGTGTTTACTCAATCCAGCATACTATGGGCGCCGAATGAATTGTGAGCAAAGGCCTGTCATAGTGTGCCGTGGTTGTGCCAAGCTTTGGTGAAATACTGGCATATAATTATGGGTATTAAATAAATCGTGAACCGAAGCTATTTCGTATACAGAGACAAGTCGACAAATAACCAGGGAAAACTATCAAAACCAAGACACACATCCTGAAAAACTATTTAGACGTTATGACGTTTAAACTTTGAATAATCATGATTTACCAATATCATACTTATTATGTACGTGTATTGAGTATTCCTATATACCAAATATAGCAAAAGTTTATCTCAAATATTATAAATGCATTATTTATTTATTATTTTACTGGCGCACTTGGCACTACCCTGGTAGAATGTGAAAGGGTCTTGGGTTCGAAAATCATAAGTTTGAAACCCGTAAGTTGGGACACCGAGTATATTTTGAAAGATCAACTGTTCGAAAGGTTATACTTTCGAAAGGTCGTAAATGTTTGAAAATACACCGTTCGCGCTGATATGAAATAATAATACCTATATAGACATTAAATTTTATTGCCATGCACTGCTGTGTGCAAGTGTACGCGTATATGCACGTACAAAGTACATCCTATAAATTCAGATATGAAGTATATATTGTATATTATTGGTTTACCTTCTAATAAGAAACATATAACCATTATTGATTTTACCTGCTAATATAATTTATACCCGAAGTATTATGTTTTTTTCTCCACGTTTAGCACGCTCAGTCAAAACCGAGGTTAAATCAATTTTCATTTGTATTTTTCTTTTAATTATTATTAATGTTTTATTAATTAAGCTAAACTTTGAAATAACTGAGTTCATACTAGGCATATTATACAATTTAAGTATTTTCAAAAACGAAATATTGACTAGAAAATAGAAATGTTAATAATATTACATTATTCTATCTTTTGTAATTTATAATTTCCATTTATTGCCAGACAAAATTATACTTTTTCACGGATAAATTAATTTTGGTTTGAAAATAAATATATATATTATTTACTAGCTGATCCCGCGCACTTAGTTGCCAGTAAAAATTTACCCTTAAAAAATTGTGATTGCTCAACTCTTTTTGGGTATAACTCGTTGTAGTAAGTGGAACTCAAACACCCTAGTAGGCAATCCAAAAAAATTGTCCACCGTTCATTTTCAAATTCCTGTTTGAGCATCTCCTCGGGTCGGACCTACCGGGTCTAATTGTGAATTCAAACCATACAGGAAACCACTCAAACACTCATAAAAAATTTCATCAAAATCGCCCCAGCCGTTCTCAATTGATGAATTACTATACATTGTTCATACTATTTTTATATAATATATAGAAAGATAAAATTATTCAATGAATAAGACGAAAATAATAGTTAAAGACACAAAAGTCGCTATAAATGTCATACAATAATAATATATGGACATAGTATAGTATTATAGTATATCACTATATTATACGATTTGATAGTCCCGAAAAAAAAACAATATAAAGTTAAACCCAATTAAGAGTGTTTACGATCGAATTTGGCCACGATAAAACGGCATGCCAAGCTTTGTTAGGAAATTTGTGGAAATCTTCAAGACCTAGGATAATATCGGAAAATCCAACTTTATGAACAATAAAACTATAATTATTTACGACCGTCACCGATGGTTGAACTCAAGACTGATTTCAATTAATTTATCAGATAGCTGTTATTATTTTTCCACAATAAATACGTAGTAATATCCATACAATATAAGCGCGATTTGTGTGAAAATGAATAAATATTACGATAGTTATACATTTGATTCGTTAATATTGATGATCAGTTACAGGTTGCATGGCGGCTGTCATGTAAAATCTGCAATTCACGGCATACATCGCTAATATAAATTTAATAATGCGTATTATATATATAATAATAATACAATAAAATAAGTACGTTATAATATTATTTTATTTCTTCCAACCAACCACATTAATATCATGTGATTATAAATAAAAACAATATAGATATATTATATTGTCTAAGTAAGGTACACAGTATTTATTTTGAGGTGAAGGTGAATATAAATATAATATAAAACCTTGAAACTGGAGTCATAACTCATAAGCTTCAGTTAACCAGAGCATGAAAATGTAGAAAAGATTGTCGCAAACACACACGGTAAGTTTATGCTTAACCGTACCTATCAAGCACTTTTGAGTGAGGGTAGAGGGAAGCTTGAACACCCTCACCCCTGAAACTTTCTAAGCATCTCTTATCGTACAATTTAAATGTCCAAAAATATATACAATATCATACACAGATAAATAATTTATACCTCACGAGAATACAATATTTGATAATGTACCTAACTCTTATACGTTTAATAGAGATTTGTTGGTGGCCAATGAATAATTTTGTACGCAATTTTATTTTATCATACAGAGTAATTACGTCACTACGTTATTCAAATGTGACGTGATATTATCATCGTAAAATATTCTAACCAGTGATTAGATGCCGTACAAAATGATGAGATATCCACATTCGTGTAGGTATTGATTTTCTAAGATAAACGTGTTTAGCATTAAGATGATCGAATGGTTGTGACGACGGCGTAGTGGAGTGTAGGAATCTAGGTTTTCACGCAAACTTTCCACCAAACTCGGCGATTGAACGAATTTCGTGGAAACCCAATCGTCAGTTACACCGATGATATATTTATATAATATAAATGTAAAATATTACGTAGAAAAAGATTTTGAAAAAAAACCTATGCGATGGTAGAAAAAACGGTTAGGTCGGTGGTGGAAAGTCTAACCTGTTGATTTTTCACCGAAAATCGTGGTCAACCGTAGCACACATGCACACGCACACTTACAGGTGAGTCTATACTCTATAGTCTATAGTATACTGTATCGTAGCGTAAGGTTGAAAAATACAAATAACTTTCAATCACTCACCTTTACATGGCGACTGCTAGGTGTACGTATTATATAGTCGTCCGGGTTCCTATAGTTTTCGCTCTCCACCCCGGCGGTGAGGGTATAATTATGTGCTTACGGCGTGTGGGCTGACAAAACTGACGATGGTGAGTGCGTGTGACAGACGATAGTGGCGTGTGCGGACTGTTTGAGCCGGAGAGCGACCGATGTGAGTTGTAGCTGTACTCGTCTTCACTACCGCCGCCGCCTGCCGCCTTAATCGACGCGTGCGCGCCGACACTCAAACAGGTGAGACTGCGCCCCCGCGGCCCTTCCACAAACTACGATCGCCCTCTCCAACTGACAAAGCGGTTATACGAATTTCTGCTAAAATTTATCGCGTTAATTGTGTTTTTATCAATTGCAATTGCTTGTTAAAAAAAGATAATAAAGCTATACGTTGCAATAACTGTATAATGGTTGTCTAACCTAACATATTCCATGTAATAGATAAATATATAATAATATAGTACATTTGATTAAATTGTATGATAGTTAATATTATATAACGTGGACCTATTCTTAGTTATTCAAATTTTATAAAAAAAAAAAATAACAATAATAGCTGAATTGTCCATTTGAAGCACACTTATTTATTATTATATACAATTAATTAATATAATGTTTGAGGGCAGATGCCTCAGCCTTCGATCATTCATTAATTGTAATGCTGATCAAATATAATAATATTATGGGCACTCAATACCTGTGTACGGTCATTGGTTAAAAACTCATTAAATAATATTGTATACGGTATAACATAATATAATATTAGTTTTAGTCATGGAAAGTTTTGAGCCCGTTGTAAGTAAATTCAAACAGCTTATTATTTTTTAAGAAAATCTATAGATCATGTGTATATAAAAATAATAATATATTATTATATTATTATTATTATTTGGTACTGCTTGGTGGTGGTTTGTTTGTTTTAGAAAAACTTACTCAAAAGTCACCTGATCCTCGCAACGTCGCAACGACGCATGTCTGGCTTGAAGGCTGCAGTGTAAACTCTACCATTGCATAAAGCTTCTTGCTCATTTGGCTATTAAAAGCATCTTGGTCAGTCGGAAAACATTATTTATTAATTAATTAACTATGGATATTACATATTTTGAAGTTAACTTACTATTAATAATTAATTAGTTAGTTATTATTAATTATAATACAGTCACAATTTTATTGTATAATATGAATTAGTTAATAAATTGTCGTCAATATTTATCCGCAATTATTAAGATTCATTAAAGGGCATGAAATCATACTGCCACTGAGGACTCAAAGAAACACCTAAACACACCACACCTGAATTAATAGGCACCACAAAAACATTTTGCACATAGCCCTTGCCACACCCCTGCCACGATTAAATATATATATATTTAAATCTTCTATATATATATATATTAGCCCATATATATATAGGGACAGCAGAAAATATTATATTTAAATAATATTATACTAATACACTTGGTGTATCAGAAGGAACTGGCAAATGTTATTAAACTAACTAGGTACCTATGCAATTACTTTCGTTATTAATAAGTTATTTTTTTTTTATAATTATTAAATTATAATAAAAAATGACAGTTAGTACAATTTGTCGGTTTAATTAATTACACCATAATATTTACCTACGTATATATACGTGAATGTATAGGTACATACGATGTGTTGATACTTGATGGACATTAATTATACTGCTTATATAATATACGTACTACTGTACTAGTGTACAACGTAATGTATGTATATATACAGAGACACAGAGTAATTCACCAGTGAAAAATCTCACCCCATCTTTTTTTATTTAATAATGCAGATTTCAAAAATATGATGTTTGGAATTTTTAAGAAGTTCATATTTTTTATACAGTCGAACTTGGTTAACTCGAAGTTGAAAAGACCGGAGTAAAAGTTCAAGTTATCCAAGAATTCGATTTATCCAAAAAAAACCATCTTTGAAACCATCGAGCCATCCATTGCTTGCCTTAAAATTAATTTTTCATAATTTTAATGCGAATTCTTCAGCTTTTGCTCTTATCACAGCCCACTAAGGGGTATTTTTTTGTCACGTGTCTGTTTAAACCAAGGCTCGAAAAAACGATTGAAAAAGA
>NC_042495.1:34322613-34329925 GCF_005508785.2 Acyrthosiphon pisum | reverse complement strand
CCCCATGTTATTCACGTGGAGCAACGTTATTTTTATTTATTGGTTAATCTATTATCTATGAATAGTATCTACAATATTATATTGATTCCGACGCGCAAAGGTGTGCGTGATTTTAATTTTTAACGTTTTGCCGTTTTGGATTATTTCATATTTACTGTTTCACGACTCGCGAGTGTGAGTGGTTTTAGTTTTTACACGTCAATATCGATTTGCAAAATGCCAAGAACGAAATCTAACCCAGTTGGTCGTATGTTCTTTCAATATATAATTTAAATACAAACGAAATTATCTGTTAAGTTCCAAATTGTAAGAATCCTGTGAGAACAGGTAATCATTCTTTATTTATAAATAAGAATTGTAAAATGTAATACTAGATTATGTTATAATTTTCAATAGTATTAAATACTTAGGTAAATGTAAAAATAAATAACGTTTTAATTTTCAATAACGACAAACAGAATATTTGAATAACGTTTAAATTACTAATAACGATAAACGCATAACATGTGTAACGTTTTAATTCTGTATAACGATTAACTCAAAACATGTATAACGTTTTAAATCTAAATAACGATAAACGCAAAAATTCTGTAACGTTTTAATTGTAAATAACGTTAAACAGAATTTTTTTCCAAATTCGAGCCCTGGTTTAAACCATTTGTAAACGCACTCATCTACGTCAGGATTTTCCGGTTCTCTAGCCCTTTTTCTGCCCTTTACACTGGACGTAGCCAACTTCCCAGACACCAATTTTTTGTTTAATAATATTATTATAACATTATAATCACGAATAATATTAGTATAACGTTATTATAATACTATTATAATATTATTGTTACAAAATACTGTCTGGGTTATTTAAAATTGTTTCTTTATTTTTAAGATAAGTTGACAAAGTGTTAGGTGGAATACCAAATTCTTTAGCTATCAAAGACTTTGTTTTAAATCCATTTTCAACTTCCCGTATCACTGCCGCTTTTTCCTCGGTATGTTAGCGTTTTTAGCATGCGTTTTGATGATGACATTACGAACGATCATGTTGAAACAAACACAGAGCCCTGAACACGAAAGTCATGTGTCGTCATCGTAAACTGTAGATAAACAACTTATCGGTAACGATAACATTACTAATGACCTTTATAGATAAATGAGGGAAATTTTATACAAATACATATGTATTAATAAAACTCAAAACTTCCAGTTATCCACGAAAATATTCGAGTTAAACAAGATTTTTTTACATTGTTTAAATAGGAAATTCTAGGGACTGGAGTAAAAGTTCGAGGTATCGACGATTTCGAGTTAAAGAAGTTCGAGATAACCAAGTTCGACTGTAATATACTTCATATTTATTGTACTATTTAAGGATTGTCCTTCTCTTAACTTCTATTTTTCAAATTAACCTAATCTATCGACTCTTTTTACTGTAAATTGTTCAGCAGATATTTTTTTTGGTAAATCTAATAATCTATTAGCATTTTACTTGTATTAATTCATGCTCTATGTATAATCATAGCCGGACTTGCTGCTATTACCACGGACTAGTTCGTTAAGTTTAATAAATTGGAAATTATTTGTTCAAATTAAAAGTATTCAGGTAGGTTGTAGGTATAATTCAACATTTTCAAAAACATTATCTTCTGAATAATTTACATTAAAAAAGGATGGTTCTCATTTGGATAATTTAAATATATATCGCCTCACAATTTAAATGGTACAAATCACTGTACCTACCTATTTATAAAACAAGTAGGTATACCTTAGAACTCTAAACTTTAAAATTTTAAATATCTACATAATTAAAGAAATTAATGAGGAATATGCTTGGTTAATCTATGTATAATATGTAATTTAGTACCTATAATGAATTATGATTTATAATTGTATCCTTGCTGTTTGTGTAGGTACTAGGTACACTGATACTATTTTACTGAGTCAAAACTTTATTTATAACAAGAAATAACCCTGCGTGAAGTATAAACATTAATTATATGGGACTTTTAATCAAACGAAAGTTCGATGCAAAGGTTTGGTAAGGTTATTTTACTAGATTAATGGTAATCAAATCAAATTTAAAACTTCCAAACTCTTGAGTCATGGTGTTTGTTAACCAACCCACGTTGACCGTAAAAGTAAATAAGTTTTTGAGTGTTTGTCAATAATATTAGGTTCCTTGAACGTTAAAATTATGTACAACACAATAATATATCAAATCGGTAAACCACTTAAGACCTATTTACTCGTGTATAAAATATTACCATCGTTGATGGTATTAGTTTTACCTATGCAGGTCAAAATATGGAATCAGGCCTTAGGTATTGTACCTCAAGTCTTCAACTCATTTAGGCACTCAACTTCTCTGCTTGGCACCTTCGTGTGCTATTAATTATTATTTGTTAATATAAGCTATTAAGAACAATATTTAAGAATAAGTAGATATGATATTATATTAAGTCTATAATATAATATAGAATTACTGTTATCTGAATCACAGGAACGTAATCAAAATAAACTTTATTTAATGAAATCTGATTATTCAAATTTGTTAGAATGAAGAACAGGAAAACAACATTTTAGAAAATTGAAATACAGTGGTATCATTTGGGGAGGGTCGAAGTGGGTATTTGCCACTGTCTGGTTTTAAAATCAGCCTAATGGGACAGTTGATGCAGGAAAAACATGACAATTTTTATAATTTTAAGAAATATTATGTTGTATATGTACTGGGCAACTATTTTCACAATATTAATTAATGCTTGGTTGTGATATATAGACGCGTAGCCTACGTAAGTGACCTATTTTGTATGTATTTTTAGGTGCCAATTATACTTATTATTGTTCCTTCTTATTATTTTGTCAAATTGAAAGACACGGGCGTAAGTATCCATACATTATATTATTATATTGATTTCTAAATAATCTTTGAAAGTATTAAATATTTTTCACTTTTTCAGTTCCCCAGGTCCCCCTATATAGTTATAGTAGTAATAGTAGTCATGTTAGCTGTTAAGTATAATATTAAGCGAGTATTGTAAATTGTAATGGAATTTGTTCGTATTCGGCTCATTTATAAGAATCTAAAATTACGCCAATGAGATTGGTTCTATATACTTAATTAATTAACCACGTCATCTTTGCCAAAAAATTATTTCCTGGATTTTAAGTTCCTGATAATAATAACATTATCATTATAAATATAATGATACTAATAATATTATATAGGAATAATATTCTGATGTTTTTTTCGTGTATAATACAACAAGATTTCTGTGTAATTGTATTCTCTAGAATACTTTCTTTAAATAAATATAATATTCATGGTAAATATTTATTGCAGGGCAATATTTCCCCATGTTTTGCGTGACCCTATTGAGGTTTATGAGCTGACTGCAGAAATATTTCGATAAAATTGGTACATTCAACAAACATCTATATACTATATACCTAGGTATCATTATGTTGTACTATAGTTGTGAATAAATACTATTTAGAACAATTCTAAGATTTTAAAACAATAAAGCAAAAAGAAATAGGAGGGATTTGAAGCAGGGATATTTAAGGAATATTATGAACTATAAAGAAGAAAATAAATTCTTGGATTTACATACATCATATTTATTATACATCATATATTATTACGGTAATAATATTAGGTATATAATATTATGATATTATAATATAGAATTGGGTCTTTAGTATCAAATCAAATTAATGAACATTCTCCTAGATTGTTCACAAAAATATTATGAATCAGATATTATATTATAACAAGCTTTCGAAAAAAAAAATTTCCACAATTTTCTATAACGGTGAATACTGAATATAGTATAATATTATAAAATATAATTTATAGCATATTAGGTTTTTATGTCTTAACAATAACACTAACATCTATAGGTACGTAACAATTATTTTCAAATGTAAAACCGGAAAAGTCTCTTAAATCTATGATAGCTGATAGGTATTAGGTTTCGACTTTCAAGTGTAACTCGTCATTGAGTAGGTATTGGATGTGTTAAATACCTACTTAATTACGAAGTCATTGATATTCATTACATAAAAAAAAAAACAGTTCCAAGAGAGTATACAGTATATTAGTATATGTAAGCCACTGTTAATTCTCAACTTATTACCTACTCCATTTTTGTATAGCCATCGAATTTGTATTGTCTAGTTGCTTCCGCATGTCATGAAAAAAAATTAACTCAACTGCAAGACAGTGATAATCAACTATAAAAAGTTAAGTTACAACAATAATAATTTTAACTGAATAAGTTAGTAAGTTAAAAACAAAAATAATTAATTAGTTAAGTTAAAAAGTTAAAAAAAATTAACTTTTTAACAAGTTAATGCCCACCTTTGTAATAACTAAGTATATTTGATGATGTTGTTGTGAATAAAGTAATTTATTTACTTATTTACGGGGAACAACGTTTTAAATTGTAAATCATTAGATATACAAGTTGAACACTTTATACATTTTTAAAATTTTTAATTTGATCAATATCGTCAACATTCGAACTTTAAATGCTTATAAAAAAAATGTGTGCTATGTATTTTAATATTTTAAAAACTGCTATAGTGACGATATATTAGAAGCCTTCTATTAAATATTCACGCTTTCTGACCCAAAAACTTTATTGACATTTAAAGAAAAAAAAAATTGAAAATTGAAAATAAGAAAATCATTAAGGACATGAGAAATCGAGTAAATATCCAATCTTGAAAAAATTTTAACTTATAACACTCATAAAACAATAATTTGAGTTTCACGTAAATATTTTTTTAAACATTAAAGTTATTTTTTTTTTTAATTTTAAGGATCTGCGGTTATTCGTGTATGGTTAAATGGTTTACATAAAAAAACAATGCATATCGATTTTGTCAAAAACTGGTTTGCGTAAAAATTCTTGTTTTGCATACTTTTTTTCCCTGATAATTTTACACTTTTGCACCCCAAAAGTACCAAACTACCAACTAAATACAATTTTCTATGAGAAAACATCATTAAGTTGAAAATGAAAGCATTTTTGCTATCCAAAGGTAATGACAGACACACAAAAAAACACTCATCACTGAAAAATCTACACAGCTCCGCTCAGAATCTAAAACTTAATATCCTAGAAATATAGGTAGTCTCACATATCATCATCACTCAAAATATTTTTTTGTATACAATGAACCAATAAATATCCTGAAACATACTATAAATTTCAAATGTTTACTTTTGAACCCACAAAGTACCAGAAACAATCCTGAAACTTGATGATTGGAGCATTTTTACTGCTCCAAAAGATGACGACAGTCAAAAAATATACAAACATACCTAATTGTAAAACCAATACATTCTTTGCTATTCACAGAATTTTAAATGTAAAAATAGAAACAGGTAGGTTTGTGATTAAAACAATTCAAATATCCCCATCATAAAAAGTTATAAGCAATAACTTAGGTACTTTTTATTAGTCACCTATGGTATATACTATAAAGATACCTATGATTTTGGAGTACTAGGTATCTACAACACTAAATATTCTTACTGTAATATTAAGTTATTAGGTACTTAATTAATTTATATTTTAAATATCAGTAAATTTAATAAGTGTTCGTTGCTAAAATAATCAATCTATTCATAGATATTATATTAGGTATGTATTGATATCTATGTAATATGTATAATAAGTAGAATGTTAGTCAAAATTTTTTTATTGAGCTGATATTATACTCTATAAGGTAGGTACAAAAAAAATAGCAAGGAGATATATGATAACAATTAATTAGTTGAACGGTTACACAATGAAGCTTAGATATGTACCTAATAAATAGTAATATTTATGCAAATATTGTTGACAAAAAGGGTTTAATGAACATATAATAATTATATGAATAATAATAATATTGTATTTGAATATTGCTTACGTATATATTTCTACGCTGGTTTTCAAGTGAAATGTTCACTTTGTTCAAATATGTGATAAACACGACGTTATACTGATGTATACTAATAAACATAGGTACACACTTAAATTTAAATACTCGTGTTTATCACCGTTTCGCAAACTATTGACTATTCAAGTATAATAACATACCATCGCTCACTGATAAAATATTATTTTGGATGTAAATGCAAGAGTCTACAATTGATGCAAGTACAATAATAATTGTAACATTTAGAACATCTGAACATATAAATATAATTAATCATCTATTTAGTACTTAAAATATCAATAATGTGCTAAACATGTCATGGAAAATTAAAGAATGTTGTTATTTTTTCCATGATTAAGGTAAGTTTTAGTCTGTTGGGCCCAAAGATGGGCAAGTTAATAAAAATAATTAACTCAAATTAAGTTAAGTTAAGAGGACACAAGGTCGATAAGTTAAAAGTTAACAGTTGACAAACCATACATTTTAACTCGATAAGTTAAAAGTCAAATAGAAAAAAGGTGGGTAAGTAGATGTCGCTCTGCTGTACAGTAGGTTACAAGTGGGTCACTGTATAATGGATAGTATTAAATTTGAATTCAATGATATAATATCACTGTATAAGAAAAACGATTCTGAGTGGAGACGGTTTGTCAGTCTAGGTATTAGACATACCTATTATAGGTATACCTATCTATAGTATTAAAAAAAAAATTGACCTATAATAGGTATCAATAATAAATTCCAATTTAATCATATCACAATATCCATTAGGTAACGCGTTATACATCAACAACAAACCGTGGTACTATATCATAGATACATAATACTATAATAGTAAACTTTAGAAGTTTCAAGTAGCCACAAATAATATTATACAATCATTACAATCACAACAAAATAACTAAAATAGTTATTCCAGGTTTTTTAATATGTAATTTCGTCCAAATTTGAACTTAAAATTACTATAAAAATAAACTGTGCTTATGTATTTCTTAGATTTTTTGGTAACAGAATTAAATATTTACGCGGCATCTTGTTTTAAATTTTCAATCCTTAGATATAAAAGTTGAACATTTTATAAATATTTAACTACAAAATAATTATTCAATTTTAAATTTGATAAATTTTGTCAAAATGTCAACTTCAAATGCTTATAATAAATAATTGTGCCTATGTATTTTTAATATTTTTCAACTGCTATTGTAACAATGTATCAGGAGCCTTGTATTAATTTTTTACACTTTTTGGCCCAATAGATAAAACTTTATTGATATTTATAGAAAAAAAAAATATGCACAGTCTTATCAATTATCATTGAGCATACTTCTTATTCCTTATACTATGGTAGATTGTACGGATGGGCCATAATATTTTGATATTTTGA
>NC_042495.1:34319251-34319974 GCF_005508785.2 Acyrthosiphon pisum | reverse complement strand
TTAAAAATTTATAAAATGTTCAACTTCTGTATCTAAGAAATTGAAAATTTAGAAGAAGATTTCCACGTAGGTAATTAATTCTGAAAACAATAAATCTAAAAAATACATAATCACAGTTTATTTTTATAGTCATTTTAAGTTCAAATTTGGACGAAATTACATATTGTATAACGCGTTTTAAGTAACAAATGGATATTGTGATATGATTAATTTGGAATTTATTATAGGTACCTATTATAGGTCAATTTTTTTTAATACCATATATAATATTATGTCTTATACCTAGACTGACATACCGTCTCCGCTGAGAATCGTTTTTCTTATACAATGATATTATATCATTGAATTCAAATTTAATACCGTCCATTATACAGTGACCCACTTGTAATCTACTGTACAGCAGAGCGACATCCACTTACCCACCTTTTTTTAATATGGCTATGGTCCATAGTTACCACGCCCTTGCACTATACGACACACGACGTAGTTGTGAATCCGGCTTTACTGTAAATAATTATAAAGTTCATGTTTCATTTGCAATGATATACCATATACGTTCCATATATGTAGAATGGGGGAGGGGGGCTAAGGGGACTATAGCCCCCTCAAAATATTTTTTAGCTCCTAAAAAAATGCTCACTAAAAATGAAAAAACCAAAAATTGCAAAATAAAAGTTTAATTTTTGAGGTAAGTACCTACCATCTATTACATTTAACAAATTA
>NC_042495.1:34304350-34319151 GCF_005508785.2 Acyrthosiphon pisum | reverse complement strand
AAATTTTTTAGAATATAACTCAACATAATTAGGTAATTTTCGTGATTTTTCCATATTTTGTCAATTTTTGAACTATAAATGCTAATAAAAAAAAACTGTGACTAAGGATTTTTAATATTTTTCATATGTCATTGTAACAATATAGTAGGAGCCTTGTATTAAATTTTCAAGTATTTTTACTCAACAAATAAAGTTTTATTGACATTCATAGAAAAAAAACTAATTAAATTGGAAACTTGAATTGTCCGTAAACAGCTCAAAACAAATCAAAATATTTTGAAAAATTTATCATGTATAGAAAATGGAAATATAAACAGCTAGTGAAAATGTCATGTATCTACAGTCATTCGTTTTAAAGTTACACCAAAAACCAAAATTAATTTCCTCGAAAACAGATTTTGCGTAAAAATTCCCGTTTTTCTTTAATTTTTCTTTTGTTTTTCACGGCGCTTTTGAAAACTATTGGAAAAATTTTACTTTTGACCCCCCAAAGTACCAACTAGATTCACTTTCCTATCAGAAAAGGTACTGTTGAAGAAAATCCAAGCACTTTTACTGTCCTAAAAGGTGATGACAGACACAAAAAAAATTTAAAAAAAAAAAATAAAAAAAAACACACATCATTGTAAAATCAATACCTTCATCGTTTCACTCAGAATCTTAAAATTCAATTTAATTCTTTGCAAAATGTAGCATATCATTATATTTTTCCACTTCATTATACCCAAAAACTGCATATATAATATGATACCTGAATTTTTCTTGAAGAGGTAAAATATCTAGTAGCATGCTACAAGTTTCTGATTTTTTATCGTACCAAAAAAATCACATAATGCTTGTATATAATATGATAATTTATTACTGTATGATATTGTATTACCGTTATTAACTAATTATAACATTAATACTTATCTAAGTAAATAACGACGCACCTACCATAGAACGAGGTGAATAGTTTCCTGGCAACTTAAATTAATTAGTCTCAATATTTTGAAAAAGGTCAGGTATATTTGTATATTTATAAAAAATACTGATATATATTGATATTATATTATATGTATTGATGAACATTTTCAAGTCCCTACAATTAGGTATGAATTAATATTTATTAAGTTCCAACAAACTAACTGAGATCGTTGTAGCTTATTTGACTATTATAGTATTTTTAATATTTTAAAATTTCCATAAGGAATGTATTAAATTTAAAAGCTTTTCCACTGAAAAAAAAACTATAGGCATTAATACAAACCAACAAAAGTTAGAAAAATTAAGTAACTATAATATAATTGAAATGACTTTAAAGTTCAAAAAGATCAAATAAATCCAAAGTATTTTGAAAGTGTTATAAAGTCTATAAGCTATTATACATTTTTTGTGAATGTTTCAAGTTCCTTCAGTTATTATGATATATTGTTTTTACTGATTTCAATATTAAGATACACATTGTAAACCAGTAAGGCAGTACATACAACTCTCCGCTCATAATCTTAAACCTTTAAAACTTTTTACTGTTAGGTATGAAATAAGTTGTTATTTTATTTTTCCTGTATGTTAATAAAATAATTTCTCACATTAAAGGGACTTAATGCTTTTAAAACAAAAAACAAAAACAAATTTGAAATTGCTGAAACCTGCACGAGCGGAAATGTGACCCTATTATGTTTGACACAATTATATTAGACAGTAAAAAAAAATATATCAGTGCACAGGGGGTATGGGGCAATTTACCTTAATTTAGAACCATAATGCATGTCACGTAGTGTCGTAGTACGCTGGATGTATTAATGCATTTTATACGTTGCATATGGATTAGATAAGTCAAAAATCGATAGTCTAAAATATTAAAATATTTAATAAACGTTTGTACGATACTGTAAACGAAATGATAACATTGATAATTATTACAATACCGCATCCTCTAGACGCAAAAGTTTGCTTATATTATATCTTTGGCGTAGGTACACGTACCTAAATATATTATATAGGTACTAGGTAGGTATATTATTATAATATTATATATAGGTACTAAGAACAATCTACGTAGAAAAGGGCTGTACAAAGGTATTGTATATCAGACATATATGATACCAGCTAGTGTCTGTTTAAATAATAATATATTACATTACAATTTCAAAGTACAATGTTCTAACCATACACGCTCGAATATCATTGATATAATGTAAAATAATTAAAATTTGAACAGTTTAAAAATATATTGTTTTGTGGGAATCTGATGCCAGAGTTTTTTTTTTTGGCTGGATATTTTAAATTTAATGATATTTAGTTGGACGAAAAAACGATTCAATGCAAAACTTATGGTATATTTCGTTATTAAATTTGGAATTTATTGGAAAAGTTTTCTGTTTTTCGTATACTGGCCGTCACGTATAATATTACAATCCCGACAAACAATACAAACTCGAAACGTCTACGACAAACTATATTATGTAACATTGCTGGATATCTGAATGACACCCGTGCGATTATTATTCATTCCTTATTATTAAGGTGTAGATTTTTATCGAAATTCATAATTTGATTGAATACCAGTTTTTTATAATTACTATTGAAAATAAACAAGTTTTATAACGCCTTGAGTAAAATAAAATCGTAAAATTGTATCAATAAGTAGGAACCTACATATTTAATAAATATTTCGTATTTTAGATTCTGAGCGTAGCAATGAATGAATTGATTTTATAATGAAATGTGTTTTTTTTTAGTGTCCGAAGATCTAGTAGATAAAATTGTCTGATCTATCAAATTAGATGGAGTTTTCTGGTAACAAATTGAAAAGTTAGAACTTTAAACAAGTCAAAATTGAAAATTCTCAATACCTACTTTTTATAGGTAGTAAAAAGTAAGTACTGAGAACGTTGATCGGGAAAAATAAAAATAATACTAACATTTGTTAAAAATTTTAATATTAATATTAAAAAAAAGCAGGTAAGTGGATGTCGCTCTGCTGTACAGTAGATTACAAGTGGGTCATTGTATAATGGATTGTATTAGACTTGAATTCAATGATAAAATATCATTGTATAAGAAAAACGATTCTGAGCGGAGACGGTTTGTCAGTCTGGATATTTTATATTTTGTTATTATTTATTTTATCATGTTACTGGCATAACCACTATCAGCAACTATCAAACCATGCCCCCATTTACCATTTATTAATTCAGCAAATACTTTTGATTTTTTAAATATTGTCTGGTCATGGCTAGATCCTATACGCTTACGAACTGTGTACAATCGTCGTTGGTAATTTAAAAACTCGATGACTTCATTATCGTCGTCATCAAATAATTCTAATAGATCCATTATTGTAATTTGTGGAATACAAGTATTCAGAACAACGACAATATTAAAAAAACTCTGAACTACTTCTAGCTAAAGAAGTTCAGAATTTGGAAGTAAGTAGCAACAACTAATACAAAATTAATAAAATATGATAAGAAAAAATTTGTTATTGTTTATAGTGTTGTTTTATCAATTTTTGATAGTTATCTGTCAGATATCCTCTTATTCGGTAGTAAAAGCGTCGAATAAATAATCTGCGTTTTATTCACCGATTAAGACTTATTCTTTCATTGAAAAACCGGATAATTACAATTTTTTCTTATCTGTCGAATAACACGAGCTATTCGACGAATAAATGTGATTGAAAAACCCGACCTAAGTTGAATTAATATTAAAATATTAAAATTTTTTATTCGTTTCTATGGTGATAAACAAAGCGTTAGAAATTAAAATCCCATTTTTAGCATTTTTTCGTAATTTTCCGGTGGTTTTTCCCGTGGCATTAAAGAACTATTGAGAAAATCGAAAAATGACCACTCTAAAGTACCATCTTGATCCAATTTGCTAAAAGAAAAGGTACTATATGTTAATATAAAAATACTCCTACTAGAAGAAATTTTGTATACAGGATATAAAAAAAAAAAAATAAACACCATTGTAAAAACAATAGCTTCCTCGCTCGGCTCAGAATCTAATAATTGTTTAGTAAACTTGGACATTATAGACATCAGCACCTTTCACCTTACTTAGATATAAATCCATATTACCTGATAATATTGTAAAACTTAATTCAATTTGACTTGTTATTTATTTGTTAGTATGTCTATAAGGAAAAAAAATAGTAATAACTTAAATTAAGTCCTGGTTATTTAAATATATTTTAAATCCTAATATCTATCTGCCCCTCGCTACGGTATTCTTTATCTATAGAGTCCCTTAACTCTCCCTGGATATCTGATATTTAACTAGTCACCCCTACCCACGTTACAACACTTTAATATTATTGTCACAATTTATAAAAAAAAATTAATATTTAGAAATTATGTTTATTAATTCTATGGAAACCGCGTGGTAGATTTTCTAATCACGATTACCACGATTTTATAACCTCCACTGCTATGAATTGTGCTGTTCAAAGTCTGAAACATCTGGGGTTAAAAAAATGCTTTGTTTCACACCATTTTAATTTTAATCCAGCACCGTAGTGACCGTAGCGTTATAGTCTGTGGTAGCGCAAGCAAAGTAAAAAAAAGATAGTGGCGTCTTGACAGTGTGATATATCTTGAAGCTGAGTTTGCTCATTTAAACCTCATAAATTTCGTTGTTTTTTACGCAGTTCATTAACTAACGAACTACTCAACCCATTTATTAAAAATAAGCATCAAAATTTCAGAAATATTTTGGAGATTATACTTCTGGAATGATGTGTTAATGTGGTAAAATTAATCCCATTGATTCGTTAATTTTTTACTCTCACCAGACATCATAACGATGAACTCTAAAGTGAAGTTATATGAATGAAATGTGGCAACTTGAATTAGTAAAAAGATAATGATGAATCCAGACGGCGAGCGTATGCTACCGACGGGTTGTCAAATATTCCGTTATCTCCGTAATAATGCTCCCACCACTGTTGTAGTTCGGAAAGCCATTCGGTGGGGATGTAAGTACGAACGGCGTCGGTCGAGCGGCAGCGGTGCCGTGGGGGCCAGGTGGCGTCTTTTACTCGAGAGCTGAGAGTATCGGTGTGTTTGGGCACTCGTGCTGTATAACTACTATTAACTATATTATAACTATATACAATACGTTTATACATCGATGTACGTGGGTTATTGAACGTGGCATATTATATTCGAAAAAAAAATTAATCAAAACGTAAAATAAAAATTAGTGACATCACACCAAAAATCCTTCCACGTTGTTCCGAGTAAAAAAAAATTGGTCCACTATTCTGTAAAGTTGTAATATATTGTTGAGTGTATCCTGTTATTTCGTAATTAAGATCAATGTAATGTAGAATTACATTTAAAATTAACGACAAATAATTATTTACGAAAAACGATTCTGAGCGGAGACGGACAGGCAGTCGCTAGTATGTTACCAAGTATATTTTACTATAATATTATACATTTACTGGGGGCTTTGCCCAATGTTCACCTCATTAGGTTAATAGGTTAGTAAGTTAGTCATAAGTCTTAGGTCACTGCTATAAAGCACAGCTAATAGGCCATGCCCCAGCCCCTCGAGGAAGATCTCCCCCCTTACCAAAAAGCGTTTATTATATTATTAACTATAATAATAGTATATTATAGTGTCATATTGATATCATATATTATTGTTATTATCTTTGGAGTTAATACTGACATATCGTAAATAATCTAACTCAATCGAGAAAACCATAACAATAAATTGTGCTAAAAAGTTTTATTTTTCTTTGAATTTTGTTCAAAGTGGTAGGTTTTTGTTGTGATATAAATATATTGTAAATCCATATTAAACGAATCTCATTTTTCTTATGTATTTCTGTATTGAATAATATTGAATTAATCATAAAATCCACTGGATATAATATGAAAAATTTTATTTTTGGTCATCGATGAGGGATCATCAATAAAAATTAACTCAACTGGTTTACCTATGTCAGGTGGAAGGAGAAAAAGAAATAAAGTTAAGTGTGTCAACAATACGGTTAACGGTTTGTTAAATTTCAGTGCCAACGATTATTTATTGGCAGCGAATCAATTCGGAATAACGTTTTTGCGGAATCGCAAAAACTTTAGGTATATTGTTGTTTCCGGGTGAATGAGTTTCAGATAGATTTACGGGATACTCGCACCGCATGATATATGAATGATCTTGGAATGATTTATAAAAATGTTAAACACGTGTTATCGACCACGACACAAATAACATTCGTGATTTTTATTTGTATAGATTCAACGGACTGACTGATATGATATCAATAAATGTAATCCAGTTTAATTTTCATTGAAGTCGCATAGAACTCGAGACATTTAAGTACAACTCAATAAGTGTTCATCACATTGAATCGGTACGTAGCTGTATTTATGCGTTTAATAGTAACCATTTGTGTCTATTTTTACGTTAATTATTTATTATAATATATTAATTAATATTATACATGTAAAATAACTAACTCAGAAACTAAGATCCATAACAATATAAATAAAATAATGTATTAAAAAAAAAACATTACATTAGGTACATAATATGTATAATATTATCACAAAATCACTATTTACACGATATCCAAATATTTAATATTTCCCAAAATAAACACTACAAAATATTATTACAGCTATCTTATCACTAGTCTTAGATTATATGAAATCCATCCTACTCAAATAAAAAAATATCAAACATTTGTCATCTTTATTGATTAGTGAACTAAATTTGTAAAATAATTTTATCAATATTTATAAACTTTATCAGTACCTATATTATATGTATAATATTTTTATTTATTAGTACCCAATCATGTTATAATTAGTGATAATATAATATTACTTTTATTATTTAGAGACTCTCGTCTATGAAACAAGGATTTTATTCTTAGTGAACACGATGACGTGTAATATTAATATATTCAACCTTTTCTTGTAAATTTAAAAACTGCTAAATAAATAATTTATAACATTATTATTACTGTACAAATAATGGTGGTGCGATGGACTGTGACCCTGAATTCGTTGACAGTGAAAGCACGACTCTATCTTACATTTATTGGAAATATTTGTCTTCTATATACATTATGGACGGGATGACTTGTGTCTAGGTACCCGTTTAAATAAGTGGGGCTCTATATACGTTGCATGCTCAGTCGAGCGGTGAGACTTGAAAGAATTGAAGCGTACTGTGGGTAACAAGAATGTAGTCCTGAAAAGGACTATTTCACTATTTTCGGAATTAGGACGTGAATCGGCCTATGGTCTTGAGAGAAACTATTTAATGTCTCTTAACAATTGGTCGATACCACCTAGGATTTTTATAGTCTCTGCTTGCAGATTACTGATCCGTATAAATAAAATTTTTAATTTGTTTTACTTATTGAAATTAATAATACCTACACTGTTTAATAAAATGTAGTTAATTTCAAACATGTGTTGTGTTGATAAAGTGTGGTTAATCAGGCAAATGTTTGTTTTAAAATTTGAGTTTTCGTACTTTAAAATATTTTTATATTTTTACTACGCTGCAACTGCGGGAACATAGCCAAACGACTTGAGAAATAACCTGCGAAGTCCATGCAAAGGATTATCAAGATTATTGGTACCATTTACACATTGGAATACGTTGCCAACAGAAAAACATACAAAACAAAAACAATGATGATATAATAATAAAATTGTGTATTGTTGTAGTCGTTATGTTTGTGTCGCACCACTCCCACCCAGACGCCATTGTTGTCGTCTACTCCAGCGTTTTATAATATAAATCGTGACTACAAATCTTCCGGCGAGGAGCCATGGTTATTTATAGCTTTGCCTCTCTCTATCTATCTATCTCTATGCCTTGATCTATTTTTTCTTTCTTTATAGAGAATAATGTCTGCGTACATATTTAATTGTATTTAATTTGATAGTTAAGCGCCTTATTAGGCATTTAGTTAGTACATAATTTAACAATATTTATACATGTGGATGTTAGAAAATGTGGTGAAGTCTGAGACACTTGGTTGGTTACGGCTACGTTAAATTTTATGTGGCGTTGTTGATTGTTCCCTTAAGAGGTGAAATAGGTTGGAATGGAAAATAATGAATAGTTTATCATAAAGTGGGAAGGAACATAGAAAGAGACTAACGATAATAAATTGGGGTCATCGAGGGTACATTTAGGAAAGAAGAAGACTAATGCTCGGTCTACAATAATATGGAAGGAAGTTATTGTGGCAATATAGGTATAGAATTGAGCAGATATATGTGTAGTCATGAAATAGATTTTTGATAATTAATCGATATGATCCACGAAAAAGAAACTGACTTTTACCTCGTGTTCAATGCGAGTTAGTGACAATATAAGTAAAGATGCCAAACAACTATAGCTTTGCAATATAGAATCGACAATACCAAACAGAAGGAGAGAGTAGAGAAACGGTGGCAAATGTGAATATTCACGTTATATAACGTATAGTATTAATCTTTATGAACCATAGAATAATTTGAGCTGAATCATTTGATTTAGTATCTGAAAAAGATAGAGAGGTTTTAAAATAAAAATATATGTATATAATCTAAGTATTAATACAATTAAGAAAATTATTAACAAACGCATACTTGAACAGTTGAATCTGTGGGTAAGAGGTAATCTTTTAATTGGAAACCACGAGGCAAATTAATTATTTTTCGGTTTGATCTTGACAACGGAATGCATTGCTATATTATGAAACTGTTGGTCTCTCCCGACTGTTTCCTTCATATAATTTCCAATCATTTGGTCTTTTTTTATTCGTAGGCACACCTATTACTGCAATATATGCCGTACAGGGGCAGACTGGCCCAGGGTGCTATACACCAAGTAGCACCCCGGGCCCCCGTTTGTATTTATGATCCGGGCCCCCGATTACCACAGTCGGTATACGGTATAATACTGGTATAATACGGTATTATACAAAACAAAAATAAAATACCATATTTCAACATCTCTACAAATAAACAACATGTTATTCTTAATTTTTTTTTATATTTACTTATAAAACTAAGGGCTCTTTCCTAATTTAGGTAGGTTTGAAAAAAAATTACAGGCTCCTAATTAATTTTGCACCTAGGGCCAAAAATAGACAGTTCACCCCTGATGCCGTATGCTCTCGTCTCCGGGCATTGATTAAATATACAAATATTATACATAGACTATTGTGTTATATTAAAAATTCTATAAATCTATTACTTATATTTAATTAAAAATATAGATTAACTATTTTCCTAAAATTGTTCTCATTGTTAAAATCTTCGTTCTAGATTTTTTTAGTTAACTTTTTAGTTCTTACAGTACTTCTGGATCTAACAGCAGAAAAGTCTTCATAATGATTGACAGCCTATTTAATAGAAGTTTATGATGATATTATAATCAAAAATAAGGCTCCTGGTATATTGTTACAATAGCAGTTTAATAATACATAGGCACAATTTTTTTTTATAAGTATTTAAAGTTCAAATTTTGACAAAATATATCAAATTTAAAATTTAATAACTATTTTGTAGTTAACAATTTATAAAATGTTCAACTTTTATAGCTAAGGATTGGAATTTTAAAACAAGGTTCCACGTAAATAGGTTACATAATGTATATAAATTACTTTATTCACAATAATATCATCAATTAGTATACTTAGTAATATCAATATATCATATAGGCTCAGAATCGTTTTTCTCATTGAATTAAAATTTAACACCATCCATTACAGTGACCCTCTTGTAACCTACTGTACAGCAGAGCTACACCCACTTGCCCACATTTTTTTTTTACCTTGTCCATTATTGTATTCGTGGTCAATACATGTGAACTTTTTAAAAATGTATTTAAAAACAATATTATCGTAATATTATGTTTAGTATAATGTGTTGATCCAATTATATCATCATAAGATACTCAAAATATTAATTATAAAACTTCAGCACTTAATAATAAAAGAATGTGATAGTAATCTTACTTGGACAGGTTTTTCAATTTTCAAGTTAGTGTTTTAAAAAGTAAATTTAATCTGCTGGGTATTAGCCGTAAAAAAAAAGAAAACGTCAGATGGTTTTCAATTAGTGTTGCGGGTATTGCAATTTTTGTTATTTGTGCTATTGTTGTTCGGGAATTTCGTTATTGTATTTTTATTGGCATTTTCCTAACTTTTGGAAAAGTCATAATCCCATCAAGAGTTTTTATTGCACGAAACACTCTAGTTTTAAAGCTGTACTTATTATATACTTGTGTTTTGTCACACGTCAAAAGACACAAAAATGTGAGGTTTTTCTAAGAACGAGAACAAAGTGGTTATTAAAATCACATATAGAATATTGACTTAACTATTGGCGCATTCTGTAACAGAAATATTTTTATTTAATAACAAATAAAGGAAAAAACTTTTTTTGATAAGTTGTCACCTTTCGGCCCTAAATGGTAGTCGGTATCCACTGACTGCGGTGACTTACAAGCCGCGTCGCGTGATATCCGTGAAGACTAGTTTATGGAGTTTGTAGGTTTGGTAATTTTAATTAAAACATTTAGTTACAAAACAGTATTTGGTAAAAAGAGTGAAATTTAAATCTAAGTATTATAATAATGCTTTTAATATTTTTCGGAGAATAATGAAAAATATTTTTTTCATTTCATTTTTGTTGCATATTAGATTTTGAGTGGACCGAAATAATGTATTGATTTTACAATGACGTGTGTATGTGTTTGTGTGTGTGTGTGTGTTTTGTTCTGTCACAACAATTTTGATAGTAAAAATGCTTTGATTCAGAAAAAATTCACCGGAAAGTCACGCTATTTATAGTCAAGTGATATTTTAGATTTTTACAAGCAATTTTTTAACTATTACATTTGAATATTTATACAAGTATGGCACAACGTCTCCGCTCAGAATCGTTTTTCGTATACAATGATTTATCAGTGAATTCGAATATTACACACCATTACAACGACATGTTCGATAACTACTGTACAGCAGAGCGGTACCTGTCTTTTTTAAATATATTCAATGTTATTTTCAAGCTTTTATGCTGAATATTTGGATACGTACAATAGAGTTTTTATAGCATATATTTAGCGGTCCACACAAATGTGTAATGACTAATGACCAATGATCATCTCACTCGAGTGTGACACCCAATACACTTTGAAAAATGACAGGAAGAGACGGAGGGTAGTAAGTGTATGGCCGTTGTGATATTAAAAAAAAAAAAGGCTATTTATTATTCAAAGTTTATTTTATTGTTATATTGATGAAATTGTTTTATAGGATAAAGATTAAGGAAAGTTTAATACTGTGTGAAGTATCGAAATTCAGTGACTTGAAAAAACTCTGTATTTATAAATTATGGATTGTTGACGTTTTATTTAATTCCATTGGTCTGTGGTGTAGGTTGCGACCAATGACAGTATACAATTATGACTATATAATGATATATTTCGACTATATATTATTATTCGTTTGACGACGGATTAAATCATGGTTGGTATGGCAGAAGAGAGATTTCATCGGACTAACATAGATCTTACGTAATCACGGTCACACAAACAGACACGAGAAAATGTATTTATTCTAACATGATGAACTAGTTTATTATTTTTCGTTTCATATAGCTCACTTATAATAATAATAAAAAATGGTTATGATACTATCATTCACGTGTTGTAAATACCTACGCGCGCGCAAGAGTCTTTTCCACTGGCGTAAAGTACCATAAAAATAAGTCATCTATTATAGTTTTTCCAACACAGTAATTATAAATTTATTGCGTTCCAAATACAATCCTGTCCAGGACTAACACCCCTCCCCCCTTTAAGACCCAATAAGACTCTTTAATTTTTCCTTATTTCGGTATAAATCTCTCGGCCTCTGAGGTACAGACTTCCATGACGTCTGATTTTCTCCCACCAGCTTTTAATCTAAAATCATGTAATACATAATTCCATATTTCTCTGTATGTATAGGTATGTAGGTACCAATATATTACGACCAACCAACCCATTTAATCAAAGCCTCGGTGGGTGGTCCTCTTTTTCCACCTTTTAGGTGTATCGTACCTATATTATAACAGTATGCCTATATTTTAGTGAAATATAAGATCATAATAAATTGTCTATTAAAACAAAATATTGACTAGGTATCTCATACACGAGTGGTATTATAACACGGGAATAACCTATAATATATATCCGACCAGGCCACACTTGTCATCGGACCTTATGGCCTATAAGATTTCACTTCATATTATAATCGTGTTAAGACCTTACCTCATTTGATGACAAGCAATTTAATAGTGTAAGCTTGAAATATTTCACGAAGTTGATAAATAAATAAATTTATCCGTTTATCTTTTGTTATATAAAATATTTTATTATTTAAGCGTTCTAACACCACAAGCACTTTTTTTTGCTGTACTAAAACATTAGGTATACGTTTGTTGACAATACGAATTACATAATTATCTTAACATAAACGAAAACATTAACGTGGATTATCGAATGCGAAAATTATCATGTGGGCATCGTTTTATCTATATAACAATATTATTAACAAATTTTAAAAATAATCTTTATTAGATTACTGTAAAATGTTGAATTCATAAGCTATATATACGAGTTGTAAGTTGCGTGAATCTGTTCTCCCAATCTTATTATTATTATTTTTTTTATCAGATTGGGAAATAATTTGTTAAATTTGTAGGTATATCATTTTCAAATAAAATGGTTTTTTGTTGCTTTACATCACAAACGCAGGGTCCTGCAAAAATAAATTTATACACTAAGTTTACCGTTCAACCACAGAGTCAACAACCTACGTATATTACGTGTAATTCAAAATCAAAAATTGAACAAAAGTGTAATTTTTGATAAAATTGAACGATTAAAATGTACTACTTTGATCACGATTAAACTCTTTTAGACTTTAGTTTCTTAGGGCTAAGTTCACTCTCTAACCGTATAGTACAGATTAATTTACGCTCTCTACAGAATTGCAGGACCTAATTAATGGTACCTAATATTGATTCTTTTTCGAAACACTGTTCCTATTTACGTTCTTCAATATATTACGAACAATGCGGGATATAGTCAATTTAATCAGACTACTGACCTCGAATCTTTTTTTTTTTAATAAATTGTAGGTAATATTATTTTGTATTAATTGAGTTATATTATTACGTTTTTTCAGTAGATATTGCCATATAAAATGTTTTTGTGAAATTAATTATAACTAAAAAAATGTTGCATTGTAATTATTATTTAATATTTTATTGTTGTTTTCCTGCCATAATATTTATATATTGGTTTATCTTGTTATACATTTTTTTTTTTAAATAAAAAATATCTTGACTATTCCGGAATGGCCAATAAAAAAGTTAATACTTCAAATTTATGCGTTCAATAAATATAGTAAATACATATTTATTATTATTTTTAAAAACGTTTTATTTATTTTATTTAAGGCATGGATAATTTGTCCAGGCTGTTATTCTTTTATACTGTACATCTCCGTGCAATAATTACCTATAAATACTTATTAAATAAAAAACGTAGTAATTAGAATACAAATAGTGTTTAAACTTCTAATAACTGATCAAATAAAATTAACTAGATAACAGCTGGATCATCACATAAATTAATAATAATATCTATTAAAGGCAATTGAATAGTTATTATTATAATAGCATTATAGAATAATGGATCAACCTCGGCAATATATTATAATATGGGGTCGTTGGTTATAGGTACCGTCTGTGTCCATCAATAACGCGATACCTATTACACGGATACCTATTTCACGGTCCTAAGTATAGTCCTGCTACCACAACGCGTCCACATGCATATTCCTGGTCCTTCAGGGTATAGGTTATACAGCAATAGTAAACCAGCTTTATATAACTTCCGGTGCGCTTCGAATTTACTTCCAAAACGCATTTTCGTGACGGTCAGCTGTCTCTCGCTGGTTTGGCTTGAAAAATTAACTTGTTAAATATAATAATATATCAACGGTTAAAATCCAATGTTTAATTACCTACTTATCATAAAGTAAGTATAGTGCTTTGTATACTAGTGCAAAAACAAATTTGTATTTTTGTATTGAACTGGGCTGTCGAAACATATGTCACACGTCGTGTATATTTATAATATATAGCACACCTTTTCATAAAAGTGTATAACACTTCCCTTGCCAATTCCCTTAATACGATTTTAATATTTAAAAAGTTCCTTTCATACGAGTCGCATTCGTTCTTTTTATTTCCTATTCTCTGAGGTAGGGAAATACAACCCGTTTATTGTCTTCTAGGGTCAAGGGTTTCGGAATTAATATAATCGATTTTTATGCAATAAAACTAATAAAATTCTACTATCTATAGTTGAAATTTACAAATACGTCATGTACGATTGAATAAAAATAACAACAATTAACACTTACTACAATGTATATATGTTTTCAATAATTTCCACTTGCCCGAATAATATACATGGGTAACATATAAAATATAAATACAATATAATAATATCATTGTACATTTGTACCTAATATATCAATTGATTAGTAAGCTTAACGTGCTTGATTTTTTAAAGTGTGTAGTACAGGGATTACGATGAAACAATAAGTGGTACAATTTTTTCGCAGAATTAAAAATATCAATGATTTAGGTACTTACCTACTTTTTTTGGTATTGATATAATAATATATTATGTACCTAGTTATATTTAAGTATCGTCTTTGCCTAAAATTGTTTGTATGATTAATGACTAAATTAACAACGTGACTGCCATAATGAATTAGTCTGTAGTGG